>NW_027513204.1:87001-247216 GCF_048772815.1 Callospermophilus lateralis | reverse complement strand
AGAGGGGTGCCAATCTTCTAAGAAATCACGTGTTTCCGAAATACCATCAAATATTTTTTTAACCCAATCTTGATGTTACTTGGTGGTAATGATCAGTACACAAATCTCACTTGGCTCACCAAATTTTGTTCTTATAGGTTGAAGCGATCGTCTACAGTAGCAGTTTTTATATTTAGGTTTCACTCTGTTCTCTCTTATATAAATAGATGAATTTGGAGCTCTAAATCCAACATGGTTTGTGGAAGCTTTTTGAAACTTGGCAAAATAAAGGAGTTCTCAGTGTTGTCTCTATGGTTTGTTTTCTCTTCAAGAAGCCCTAGGCACAGACTGTGGAAAAGCAATTTCATTGAAAGGGATTGCCAAGCTTCTAAGGAATAACGAGTTTCTGAAATAACAGGAAATATTTTTGCACCCAATCTTGATGATACTTGGTGGTAATGATCAGTACACAATTCCCACTTGGCTCAACAAATTGTGTTCTTCTAGGTTGAAGCGTTCGTCTACAGTAGTAGTTTTTATATTTAGGTTTCCCTCTGTTCTCTCCTATATAGATAGATGAATTTGGAACTCTAAAACCAACATGGTTTGTAGTAGCTCTTTGAAACTTGACAAAAAAAGTAGTTCTCAGTTTTGTCTCTATGGTTTGTTTCCTCTTCAGTAGCCCTAAGCAGAGACTGTGGAAAAGCACTTTCATTGAAAGGGGTTGCCAAGCTTCTAAGAAATTACGAGTTTCCGAAATACCTGCAAATATTTTTTCAACCAATCTGGATGGTATGTGGTGATAATGACAAGTACACAAATCCCACTTGGCCCACCAAATTTTGTTCTTCTAGGTTGAAGCGTTCGTTTACAGTAGCTATTTTTATTTTTAGGTTTCACTCTGTTCTCTCACATATAGATAGATTAATTTGGAACCCTAAACCCAACATGGTTTGCAGTAGCTCTTTGAAACTTGACAAAATAAAGGAGTTCTCAGTTTTGTCTCTATGGTTTGTTTCCTCTTCAAGTAGCCCTAGGCACAGACTGTGGAAAAGCACTTTCATTGAAAGGGGTTGCCAAGCTTCCAAGAAATAACCAGTTTCCGAAATACCAGCAAATATTTTGTTCAACCAATCTTGATGATACTTGGTGGTAATTATCGGAATTCAAATCCCACTTGACTCACCAAATTTTGTTCTTGTAGGTTGAAGTGTTCGTTTACAGTAGCAGTTGATATTTTTAGGTTTCCCTCTGTTCTCTCCTATATAGATAGATGAATTTGGAACTCTAAATGCAACATGGTTTGTAGTAGCTCTTTGAAACTTGACAAAATAAATGAGTTATCTGTTTTGTCTCTATGATTTGTTTCCTCTTCAAGCAGCCCTAAGCAGAGACTGTGGAAAAGCACTTTATTGAAAGAGGGTGCCAAGCTTCCAAGAAATTACGAGTTTTCGAAATACCAGCAAATATTTTTTCAACCAATCTTGATGATACATATTGGTAATGACAAGTACACAAATCCCATTTGGCTCACCAAATTGTGTTCTTCTAGGTTGAAGCGTTCGTTTACATAGCAGTTTTTATATTTAGGTTCCACTCTCTTCTCTCCTATATAGATAGATGAATTTGGAACTCTAAATCCAACAAGGTTTGTCGTAGCTCTTTGAAACTTGACAAAATATAGGAGTTCTCAGTTTTTTCTCTATGATTTGTTTCCTCTTCAAGTAGACCTAGGCACAGACTGTGGAAGAGCACCTTAATTGAGATGGGTTGCCAAGCTTCTAAGAAATAACGAGTTTCCGAAATACCAGCAAATATTTTTTCACCCAATCTTGATGATACTTGGTGGTAGTGTTCAGTACACAAATCCCACTTGGCTCTACAAATTTTCTTCTTCTAGGTTGAAGCGTTCGTCCAGAGTAGCAGTTTTTACATTTAGGTTTCACTGTGTTCTCTCCTTTATAGATAGATGAATTTGGAACTCTAAGTCCAACATGGTTTTTAGTAGCACATTGAAACTTGACTAAAAAAAAGTAGTTCTCAGTTTTGTCTGTATTGTTTGTTTCCTCTTCAAGTAGCCCTAAGCAGAGACTGTGGAAAAACACTTTCATTGAAATGGGTTTCAAAGCTTCCAAGAATTTACGGTTTCCGAAATAGCAGCAAATATTTTTTCACCCAATCTTGATGATACGTGGTGGTAATGACAAGTATTCAAAGCTCACTTGGCTCACTAAATTTTGTTCTTCTAGGTTGAAGCGTTCGTTTACAGAAGCAGTTTTTATTTTTACGTTTCAAACTGTTCTCTCCTATACAGATAGATGAATTTGGAACTCTAAATCCAACATGGTTTGTAGTAGCTCTTTGAAACTTGACAAAATAAAGGAATTCTCAGTTTAGTCTCTATGGTTTTATTCCTCTTCAAGTAGCCCTAGGAACAGACTGAGGAAAAGCACTTTCATTGAGAGGGGTTGCCACGTTTCTAAGAAATAACGAGTTTCCGAAATACCAGCAAATATTTTTTGACCCAATCTTGATGATAATTGGTGGTAATGATCAGTACACAAATCCCACTTGGCTCAACAAATTTTGTTCTTCTAGGATGAGGCATTCGTTTACAGCAGGAGTAGTTATTTTTAGGTTTCACTCTGTTCTCTCGTATATAATTAGATGAATTTGGAACTCTAAATCCAACATGATTTGTATTAGCTCTTTGAATCTTGACAAAATAAAGGAGTTCTCAGTTTTGTCCCTATGGTTTTTTCCTCTTAGGGTAGCCCTAGGCACAGACTGTGTAAAAGAACTTTCATTGGGAGGGGTGCCAATCTTCTAAGAAATCACGTGTTTCCGAAATACCATCAAATATTTTTTTAACCCAATCTTGATGATACTTGGTGGTAATGATCAGTGCACAAATCTCACTTGGCTCACCAAATTTTGTTCTTCTAGGTTGAAGCGATCGGCTACAGTAGCAGTTTTTATATTTAGGTTTCACTCTGTTCTCTCTTATATAAATAGATGAATTTGGAGCTCTAAATCCAACATGGTTTGCGGAAGCTTTTTGAAACTTGGCAAAATAAATGAGTTCTCAGTGTTGTCTCTATGGTTTGTTTTCTCTTCAAGAAGCCCTAGGCACAGACTGTGGAAAACCACTTTCATTGAAAGGGATTTCCAAGCTTCTAAGGAATAACGAGTTTCCGAAATAACAGGAAATATTTTTGCACCCAATCTTGATGATATTTGGTGGTAATGATCAGTACACAATTCCCACTTGGCTCACCAAATTGTCTTCTTCTAGGTTGAAGCGTTCGTCTACAGTAGCAGTTTTTATATTTAGGTTTCCCTCTGTTCTCTCCTATATAGATAGATGAATTTGGAACTCTAAAACCAACATGGTTTGTAGTAGCTCTTTGAAACTTGACAAGAAAAGTAGTTCTCAGTTTTGTCTCTATGGTTTTTTTCCTCTTCAGTAGCCCTAAGCAGAGACTGTGGAAAAGCACTTTCATTGAAAGGGGTTGCCAATCTTCTAAGAAATTACGAGTTTCCGAAATACCTGCAAATATTTTTTCAACCAATCTGGATGGTACGTGGTGATAATGACAAGTACACAAATCCCACTTGGCCCAGCAAATTTTGTTCTTCTAGGTTGAAGCGTTCGTTTACAGTAGCTATTTTTATTTTTAGGTTTCACTCTGTTTTCTCACATATAGATAGATTAATTTGGAACCCTAAACCCAACATGGTTTGCAGTAGCTCTTTGAAACTTAACAAAATAAAGAAGTTCTCAGTTTTGTCTCTATGGTTTGTTTCCTGCTCAAGTAGCCCTAGGCACAGACTGTGGAAAAGCACTTTCATTGAAAGGGGTTGCCAAGCTTCCAAGAAATAACGAGTTTCCGAAATTCCAGCAAATATTTTTTTCACCCAATCTTGATGATACTTGGTGGTAATTATCGGTACACAAATCCCACTTGACTCACCAAATTTTGTTCTTGTAGGTTGAAGTGTTCGTTTACAGTAGCAGTTTATATTTTTAGGTTTCCCTCTGTTCTCTCCTATATAGATAGATGAATTTGGAACTCTAAATGCAACACGGTTTGTAGTAGCTCTTTGAAACTTGACAAAATAAAGGAGTTATCTGTTTTGTCTCTATGATTTGTTTCCTCTTCAAGCAGCCCTAAGCAGAGACTGTGGAAAAGCACTTTATTGAAAGAGGGTGCCAAGCTTCCAAGAAATTACGAGTTTTCGAAATACCAGCAAATATTTTTTCACCCAATCTTGATGATACATGTTGGTAATGACAAATACACAAATCCCATTTGGCTCAACAAATTTTGTTCTTCTAGGTTTTAGCGTTCGTTTACAGTAGCAGTTTTTATTTTTAGGTTTCACTCTGTTCTCTCCTATATAGATAGATGAATTTGGAACTCTAAATCCAACATGGTTTGTAGTAGCTCTTTGAAACTTGACAAACTAAAGTTGTTCTCAGTTTTGTCACTCTTGTTTGTTTCCTCTTCAAGTAATCCTAAGCAGAGACTGTGGAAAAGCACTTTCACTGAACGAAGTTGCCAAGCTTCCAAGAAATAACGAGTTTCCGAAATATCAGCAAATATTTTTTAACCCGATCTTGATGATACGTGGTGGTAATGACAAGTACACAACGCGCACTTGGATCACCAAATTTCCTTCTTATAGGTTGAAGCGTTCGTTTACAGTAGCAGTTTTTATTTTTAGGATTCACTCTGTTCTCTCCTATATAGATAGTTGAATTTTGAACTCTAAATCCAACTTGGTTTGTAGTAGCTCTTTGAAACTTGACAAAATAAAGAAGTTCTCAGTTTTGTCTCTGTGGTTTGTTTCCTCTTCAAGTAGCCCTTGGCACAGACTGTGGAAAAGCAGTTTCATTGAGAGGGGTTGCCAAGCTTCCAAGAACTAACGAGTTTCCGAAATACCAGCAAATATATTTTCACCCAATCTTGATGATATGTGGTGGTAATGATCAATACACAAATCCCACTGTGCTCACCAAATTTTGTTCTTCTAGTTTGAAGCGTTCGTCTACAGTAGCAGTTTTTATATTTAGATTTTTCCTTGTTCTCTCCTATATAGATAGATGAATTTGGAACTCTAAATCCAAAATGGTTTGTAGTAGCTTTTTGAAACTTGACAAAATAAAGGAGTTCTCATTTTTATCTTTAAGGTTTGTTTCCTCTTCAAGTAGCCCTAGGCACAGTCTGTGGAAAAGCACTTTCAATGAAAGGGGTTGCCAAGCTTCTAAGAAATAACAAGTTTCCGAAATATCAGAAAATATTTTTTCACCAAATCTTCATGATTCTTTGTGGTAATGAACAGTACACAAATCCCACTTGGCTCACCAAATTTTGTTCTTCTAGGTTGAAGCGTTCATCTAGAGTAGCAGTTTTTATATTTAGGTTTCCCTCTCTTCTCTCCTA
Organism: Callospermophilus lateralis; assembly: GCF_048772815.1. NCBI lineage: Eukaryota > Metazoa > Chordata > Mammalia > Rodentia > Sciuridae > Callospermophilus > Callospermophilus lateralis. Next base: position 241,790 of record NW_027513204.1, on the reverse strand, counting down.
TATAGATAGATGAATTAGGAACTCAAATTCCAACATGGTTTGTAGTAGCTCTTTGAATCTTGACAAAAAAAGTAGTTCTCACTTTTGGCTCTATTGTTTGTTTCCTCTTCAAGTGGCCCTAAGCAGAGACTGTGGAAAAGCACTTTCATTGAAAGGGGTTGCCAAGCTTCCAAGAAATTACGAATTTTCGAAATACCAGCAAATATTTTTTCACCCAATCTTGATGATACGTAGTGGTAATGACAAGTACAAAAATCCAACTTGGCTCACCAAATTTTGTTCTTCTAGGTTGAAGCGTTCGTCTACAGTAGCAGTTTTTATTTTTAGTTTACACTCTGTTCTCTCTTATATAGATAGATGAATTTGGAACTCTAAATCCAACATGGTTTGTAGTAGCTTTTTGAAACTTGACAAAATAAAGTAGTTCTCAGTTTTGTCTCTATGGTTTGTTTCCTGTAGTCCTAGGCACAGACTGTGGAAAAGCACTTTCATTGAGAGGGTTTGCCAAGCTTCTAAGAAATAACGAGTTTCCAAAATACCAGCAAATATTCTTTCAAACAATCTTGATGATACTTGGTGGTAACGATCAGTACACAAATCCCACTTGGGTCACCAATTTTGTTCTTCTAGGTTGAAGCATTCGTCTACAGTAGCAGTTTTTATATTAAGGTTCCACTCTGTTCTCTCCTATATAGATAGATGAATTTGGAACTCTAAACCCAACATGGTTCTTAGTAGCTCTTTGAAACTTGACAAAATAAACGAGTTCTCAGTTTTGTCTCTGTGGTTTGTTTCCTCTTCATGTAGCCCTTGGCACAGACTGTGCAAAAGCACTTTCATTGAGAGGGGTTGCCAAACTTCTAAAAAATAACGAGTTTCCGAAATACCAGCAAATATTTTTTCACACAATCTTGATGATACATGGTCGTAATGACAAGTACACAAATCCCACTTGGTTCACCAAATTGTGTTCTTCTAGGTTGAAGCGTTCGTTTACATAGCAGTTTTTATTTTTAGGTTCCACTCTCTTCTCTCCTATATAAATAGATGAATTTGGAACTCTAAATCCAACATGGTTTGTCGTAGCTCTTTGAAACTTGACAAAATATAGGAGTTCTCAGTTTTGTCTCCATGATTTGTTTCCTCTTCAAGTAGACCTAGGCACAGACTGCTTAAGAGCACCTTCACTGAGATGGGTTGCCAAGCTTCTAAGAAATAACGAGTTTCCGAAATACCAGCAAATATTTTTTCACACAATCTTGATGATACATGGTCGTAATGACAAGTACACAAATCCCACTTGGCTCACCAAATTTTGTTCTTCTATGTTGAAGCGATCGTCTACAGTAGCAGTTTTTATATTTAGGTTTCACTCTGTTCTCTCTTATATAAATAGATGAATTTGGAGCTCTAAATCCAACATGGTTTGTGGAAGCTTTTTGAAACTTGGCAAAATAAAGGAGTTCTAAGTGTTGTCTCTATGGTTTGTTTTCTCTTCAAGAAGCCCTAGGCACAGACTGTGGAAAAGCACTTTCATTGAAAGGGATTCCCAAGGTTCTAAGAAATTACGAGTTTCGAAAATACCAGCAAATATTTTTTCAACCAATCTGGATGTTACGTGGTGATAATGACAATTATACAAATCCCACTTGGACCACCAAATTTTGTTCTTCTATGTTGAAGCGTTCGTTTACAGTAGCTATTTTTTTTTTAGGTTTCACTCTGTTCTCTCATATATAGATAGATTAATTTGGAACTCTAAATCCAACTTGATTTGTAGTATCTCTTTGAAACTTGACAAAATAAAGAAGTTCTCAGTTTTGTCTCTGTGGTTTGTTTCCTCTTCAAGTAGCCCTTGGCACAGACTGTGGAAAAGCACTTTCATTGAGAGGGGTTGCCAAGATGCAAAGAACTAACGAGTTTCCGAAATACCAGCAAATATTTTTTTCACCCAATCTTGATGATACTTGGTGGTAATGATCAGTACACAAATCCAACTGTGCTAACGAAATTTTGTTCTTCTAGGTTGAAGCGTTCGTCTACAGTAGCAGTTTTTATATTTAGATTTTTCCTTGTTCTCTCCTATATAGATAGATGAATTTGGAACTCTAAATCCAACATGGTTTGTAGTAGCTGTTTCAAACTTTGCAAAATAAAGGGGTTCTCAGTTTTGTCTCTATGATTTGTTTTCTCTTCAAGTAGCCCTAATCAGAGTCTGTGGAAAAGCACTTTCATTGAAAGGGGTTGCCAAGCTTCCAAGAAATTACGAGTTTTTGAAATACCAGCAAATATTTTTTCACCCAATCTTGATGATACGTGGTGGTAATGATAAGTACACAAATCCCACTTGGCTCACCAAATTTTGTTCTTCTACGTTTAAGCATTCATTTACAGTATCAGTTTTATTTTTAGGTTTCACTCTGTTCTCTCCTACATAGATAGATGAATTTGGAACTCTAAATTCAACACGGTTTGTAGTAGCTCTTTGAAACTTGACATAATAAAGGAGTTCTCAATTTTGTCTCTATGGTTTGTTTCCTCTTCAAGTAGCCCTAAGCAGAGAATGTGGAAAAGCACTTTCATTGAAAGGGTTGCCAAGCTTCCAAGAAATTACGGGTTTCCGAAATACCAGCAAGTATTTTTTCACCCAATCTTGATGATATGTTGTGGTAATGACAAGTACACAACGCCCACTTGGCTCACCAAATTCTGTTCTTCTAGGTTGAAGCGTTCGCTTACAGTGGCAGTTTTTATTTTTAGGTTTCACTCTGTTCTCTCCTATATAGATAGATGAATTTGGAACTCTAAATCCAACATGGTTTGTAGTAGCTCTTTGAAACTTGAAAAAATTAAGGAGTTCTCAGTTTTGTCTCTATGGTTTTTTCCTCTTCACGTAGCGCTAGGCACAGACTGTGGAAAAGCACTTTCATTGAAAGGGGTTGCCAAGCTTCTAAGGAATAATGAGTTTCCGAAATACCAGGAAATATTTTTTCACCCAATCTTGATGACACTTGGTGGTAATTATCAGTGCAAAATTCCCACTTGGCTCACAAAATTGTGTTCTTCTAGGTTGAAGCGTTCGTCTACAGGTGCAGTTTTTATATTTAGGTTTTCCTCTGTTCTCTCCTATATAGATAGATGAATTTGGAACTCTTAATCCAACATGGTTTGTAGTAGCTCTTTGAAACTTGACAAAAAAAGTAGTTCTCAGTTTTGTCTCTATGGTTTGGTTCCTCTTCAGTAGCCCTAAGAAGAGACTGTGGAAAAGCACTTTCATTGAAAGGGGTTGCCAAGCTTCTAAGAAATAACGAGTTTCCGAAATACCAGCAAATATTTTTTCACCCATTCTGGATGGTACGTGGTTGTAATGACAAGTACACAAATCCCTCTTGGCCCACCAAATTTGGTTCTTCTAGGTTGAAGCGTTCGTTTACAGTAGCAGTTTTTATTTTTAGGTTTCACTGTGTTCTCTCCTATATAGTTAGATGAGTTTGGAACTCTAAATAGAACATGATTCGTAGTAGCTCTTTGAAACTTGAAAAAATAAAGGAGTTCTCAGGTTTGTCTCTATGGTTTGTTTCATCTTCAAGTAGCCTAGGCACAGACTGTGGAAAAGCACTTTCATTGAGAGGGGTTGCCAAGCTTCTAAGAAATAACGAGTTTCCGAAATACCAGCAAATATTCTTTCACCCAATCTTGATGATACTTGGTGGTAATGATCAGTACACAAATCACACTTGGCTCACCAATTTGGTTCTTCTAGGTTTAAGTGTTTGTCTACAGTAGCAGTTTTTATATTTAGGTTCCACTCTGTTCTCTCCTATATAAATAGATGAATTTGGAACTCTAAACCCAACATGGTTTGCAGTAGCTCTTTGAAACTTGACAAAATAAATGAGTTCTCAGTTTTGTCTCTATGGTTTGTTTCCTCTTCAAGTAGCCCTAGGCACAAACTGTGGAAAAGCACATTCATTGAGAGGGGTTACCAAGCTTCTAAGAAATAACAAGTTTCCGAAATACCAGCAAATATTTTTTCACCCAATCTTCATGATTCTTTGTGGTAATGATCAGTACACAAATCCCACTTGGCTCACCAAATTTTGTTCTTCCAGGTTGAAGTGTTTGTCTATAGTAGCAGTTTTTATATTTAGGTTTCTCTCTGTTCTCTCCTATATAGATAGATGAATTAGGAACTCAAATTCCAACATGGTTTGTAGTAGCTGTTTGAAACTTGACAAAAAAAGTAGTTCTCACTTTTGGCGCTATGTTTTGTTTCCTCTTCAAGTAGCCCTAAGCAGAGACTGTGGAAAAGCACTTTCATTGAAAGGGGTTGCCAAGCTTCCAAGAAATTACGAGTTTTCGAAATACCAGCAAATATTTTTTCACCCAATCTTGATGATACGTGGTGGAAATGACAAGTACAAAAATCCAACTTGGCTCACCAAATTTTGTTTTTCTAGGTTGAAGCGTTCGACTACAGTAGCAGTTTTTATTTTTAGTATACACTCTATTCTCTCTTATATAGATAGATGAATTTGGAACTTTAAATCCAACATGGTTTGTAATAGCTCTTTGAAACTTGACAAAATAAAGTAGTTCTCAGTTTTGTCACTATTGTTTGTTTCCTCTTCAAGTAATCATAAGCAGAGACTGTGGAAAAGCACTTTCACTGAAAGAAGTTGCCAAGCTTCCAAGAAATTGCGAGTTTCCAAAATGCCAGCAAATATATTTTCACCCAATCTTGATGATACGTGGTGGAAATGACAAGTACAAAAATCCAACTTGGCTCACCAAATTTCGTTCTTTTAGGTTGTAGGGTTCGTTTACAGTAGCAGTTTTTATTTTTAGGATTCACTCTGTTCTCTCCTTTATAGATAGTTGAATTTTGAACTCTAAATCCAATTGGTTTGTAGTATCTCTTTGAAACTTGACAAAATAAAGAAGTTCTCAATTTTGTCTCTGTGGTTTGTTTCCTCTTCAAGTAGCCCTTGGCACAGACTGTTGAAAAGCACTTTCATTGAGAGGGGTTGCCAAGCTTCCAAGAACTAACGAGTTTCCGAAATACCAGCAAATATATTTTCACCCAATCTTGATGATACTTGGTGGTAATGATCAGTACACAAATCCAACTGTGCTAACGAAATTTTGTTCTTCTAGGTTGAAGCGTTCGTCTACAGTAGCAGTTTTTATATTTAGGTTTTTCTCTGTTCTCTCCTATATAGATAGATGAATTTGGAACTCTAAATCCAACATGATTCGTAGTAGCTCTTTGAAACTTGAAAAAATAAAGGAGTTCTCAGTTTTGTCTCTATGGTTTGTTTAGTCTTCAAGTAGCCTAGGCACAGACTGTGGAAAAGCACTTTCATTGAGAGGGGTTGCCAAGCTTCTAAGAAATAACGAGTTTCCGAAATACCAGCAAATATTCTTTCACCCAATCTTGATGATACTTGGTGGTAACGATCAGTACACAAATCACACTTTTCTCACCAATTTGGTTCTTCTAGGTTTAAGCGTTTGTCTACAGTAGCAGTTTTTATATTTAGGTTCCACTCTGTTCTCTCCTATATAGATAGATGAATTTGGAACTCTAAACCCAACATGGTTTGCAGTAGCTATTTGAAACTTGACAAAATAAATGAGTTCTCAGTTTTGTCTCTATGGTTTGTTTCCTCTTCAAGTAGCCCTAGGCACAGACTGTGGAAAAGCACATTCATTGAGAGGGTTTACCAAGCTTCTAAGAAATAACAAGTTTCCGAAATGCCAGCAAATATATTTTCACCCAATCTTGAAGATACGTGGTGGAAATGACAAGTACAAAAATAAAACTTGGCTAACCAAATTTCGTTCTTCTAGGTTGTAGGGTTCGTTTACAGTAGCAGTTTTTATTTTTAGGATTCACTCTTTTCTCTCCTATATAGATAGTTGAATTTTGAACTCTAAATCCAACTTGGTTTGTAGTATCTCTTTGAAACATGACAAAATAAAGAAGTTCTCAATTTTGTCTCTGTGGTTTGTTTCCTCTTCAAGTAGCCCTTGGCACAGACTGTTGAAAAGCACTTTCATTGAGAGGGGTTGCCAAGCTTCCAAGAACTAACGACTTTCCGAAATACCAGCAAATATATTTTCACCCAATCTTGATGATACTTGGTGGTAATGATCAGTACACAAATCCAACTGTGCTAACGAAATTTTGTTCTTCTAGGTTGAAGCGTTCGTCTACAGTAGCAGTTTTTATATTTAGGTTTTTCTCTGTTCTCTCCTATATAGATAGATGAATTTGGAACTCTAAATCCAACATGGTTTGTAGTAGCTGTTTGAAACTTGAAAAAAAAAGTAGTTCTCAGTTTCGGTCTCTATGGTTTGTTTCCTCTTCAAGTAGCCCTAAGCACAGACTGTGGAAAAGCACTTTCATTGAAAGGGGTTGCCAAGCTTCCAAGAAATTACAAGTTTCCGAAATACCAGCAAATATTTTTTCACCCAATCTTGATGATACGTGGTGGTAATGACAAGTACACAAATCGCTCTTGTCTCACCAAGTTTTGTTCTTCTAGGTTGAAGCATTTGTTTACAATAGCAGTTTTTATTTTTAGCTTTCACTCTGTTCTCTTTTATATAGATAGATGAATTTGGAACTCCAAATCCAACATGGTTTGTATTAGCTTTTTGAATCTTGACAAAATAAAGGAGTTCTCAGTTTCTTCTCTAAGGTTTGTTTCCTCTTCCAGTAGCCCTAAGCACAGATTGTGGAAAAGCACTTTCATTGAAAGGGGTTGCCAAGCTTCCAAGAAATTACGAGTTTCCGAAATACCAGCAAATATTTTTTCACCCAATCTTGATGATACGTGGTGGTAATGAGAAGTACAAAAATCCAACTTGGCTCACCGAATTTTGTTCTTCTAGGTTGAAGCGTTCGTCTACAGTAGCAGTTTTTATTTTGAGTATACACTCTGTTCTCTCCTAAATAGATAGATGAATTTGGAACTCTAAATCCAACATGGTTTGTAGTAGCTCTTTGAAACTTGACAAAATAAAGTAGTTCTCAGTTTTGTCTCTATGGTTTGTTTCCTGTAGCCCTAGGCACACACTGTGGAAAAGCACTTTCATTGAGAGGGGTTGCCAAGCTTCTAAGATATAACGAGTTTTCGAAATACCAGCAAATATTCTGTCAAAAAATCTTAATGATACGTGGTGGTAAAGACAAGTACACAAATCCCACTTGGCTCACCAAAGTTTGTTCTTCCAGGTTGAAGCGTTCGTTTACAGTAGCAGTTTTCATTTTTAGGTTTCACTGTGTTCTCTCCTATATAGTTAGATGAGTGTGGAACTCTAAATCCAACATGATTCGTAGTAGCTCTTTGAAACATGACAAAATAAATGAGTTCTCAGTTTTGTCTCTATGGTTTGTTTAATCTTCAGGTAGCCTAGGCACAGTCTGTGGAAAAGTACTTTCATTGACAGGGGTTGCCAAGCTTCTAAGAAATAACGAGTTTCCGAAATACCAGCAAATATTTTTTCACCCAATCTTCATGATTCTTTGTGGTAATGATCAGTACACAAATCCCACTTGGCTCACCAAATTTTGTTCTTCTAGGTTGAAGTGTTGGTCTAGAGTAGCAGTTTTTATATTTAGGTTTCCCTCTGTTCTCTCCTATATAGATAGATGAATTAGGAACTCAAATTCCAACATGGTTTTTAGTAGCTCTTTGAAACTTGACAAAAAAAGTAGTTCTCAGTTTTGGCTCTATGGTTTGTTTCCTCTTCAAGTAGCCCTAAGCAGAGACTGTGGAAAAGCACTTTCATTGAAAGGGATTGAAAAGCTCCCAAGAAATTACGAGTTTTCGAAATGCCAGCAAATATTTTTTCACCCAATCTTGATAATACGTGGTGGTAATGACAAGTACAAAAATCCAACTTGGCTCACCAAATTTTGTTCTTCTAGGTTGAAGCGTTCGTCTACAGTAGCAGTTTTTATTTTTAGTATACACTCTGTTCTCTCCTTTATAGATAGATGAATTTGGAACTCTAAATCCAACATGGTTTGTAGTAGCTCTTTGAAACTTGACAAAATAAAGTAGTTCTCAGTTTTGTCTCTATGGTTTGTTTCCTGTAGACCTAGGCACAGACTGTGGAAAAGCACTTTCATTGAGAGGGGTTGCCAAGCTTCTAAGATATAACGAGTTTCCGAAATACCAGCAAATATTCTTTCACCCAATCTTGATGATACATGGTTTTAACGAGCAGTACACAAATCCCACTTGGCTCACCAATTTTGTTCTTCTCGATTTAAGTGTTCGTCTACAGTAGCAGTTTTTATATTTAGGTTCCACTCTGTTCTTTCCTATATAGATAGATGAATTAGGAACTCTAAACCCAACATGGTTTTTAGTAGCTCTTTGAAACTTGACAAAATAAACGAGTTCTCAGTTTTGTCTCTATGGTTTGTGTCCTCTTCAAGTAGCCCTAGGCACAGACTGTGGAAGAGCACTTTCATTGAGAGGGGTTGCCAAGCTTCTAAGAAATAACGAGTTTCCGAAATGCCAGCAAATATTTTTTCACCCAATCTTCATGATTCTTTGTGGTAATGATCAGTACACAAATCCCACTTGGCTCACCAAATTTTGTTCTTCCAGGTTGAAGTGTTTGTCTAGAGTAGCAGTTTTTATATTTAGGTTTCCCTCTGTTCTCTCCTATATAGATAGATGAACTAGGAACTCAAATTCCAACATGGTTTGTAGTAGCTCTTTGTAACTTGACAAGAAAAGTAGTTCTCAGTTTTGGCTCTATGGTTTGTTTCCTCTTCAAGTAGCCCTAAGCAGAGACTGTGGAAAAGCACTTTCATTGAAAGGGGTTGAAAAGCTCCCAAGAAATTACGAGTTTTCAAAATGCCAGCAAATATTTTTTCACCCAATCTTGATAATACGTAGTGGTAATGACAGTACAAAAATCCAACTTGGCTCACCAAATTTTGTTCTTCTAGGTTGAAGCGTTCGTCTACAGTAGCAGTTTTTATTTTTAGTATACACTCTGTTCTCTCCTTTATAGATAGATGAATTTGGAACCCTAAATCCAACATGGTTTGTAGTAGCTCTTTGAAACTTGAAAAAATAAAGTAGTTCTCAGTTTTGTCTCTATGGTTTGTTTCCTGTAGCCCTAGGCACAGACTGGGGAAAAGCACTTTCATTGAGAGGGGTTGCGAAGCTTGTAAGATATAACGAGTTTCCGAAATACCAGCAAATATTCTTTCACCCAATCTTGATGATACTTTGTGGTAACGATCAGTACACAAATCCCACTTGGCTCACCAATTTTGTTCTTCTAGATTTAAGTGTTCTTCTACAGTAGCAGTTTTTATATTTAGGTTCCACTCTGTTCTTTCCTATATAGATAGATGAATTAGGAACTCTAAATCCAACATGGTTTGTAGTAGCTCTTTGAAACTTGACAAAATAAAGGAGTTCTCAGTTTTGTCTCTATGGTTTGTTTACTCTTCAAGTAGCCCTAGGCACAGACTGTGGAAAAGCACTTTCATTGAGAGGGGTTGCCAAGCTTCTAAGAAATAACGAGTTTCCGAAATACCAGCAAATATTTTTTCACCCAATCTTCATGATTCTTTGTGGTAATGATCAGTACACAAATCCCACATGGCTCACCAAATTTTGTTCTTCCAGGTTGAAGTGTTTGTCTAGAGTAGCAGTTTTTATATTTAGGTTTCCCTCTGTTCTCTCCTATATAGATAGATGAATTAGGAACTCAAATTCCAACATGGTTTGTTGTAGCTCTTTGAAACATGACATAAAAAGTAGTTCTCAGTTTTGGCTCTATGGTTTGTTTCCTCTTCAAGTAGCCCTAAGCAGAGACTGTGGAAAAGCACTTTCATTGAAAGGGGTTGAAAAGCTCCCAAGAAATTACGAGTTTTCGAAATGCCAGCAAATATTTTTTCACCCAATCTTGATAATACGTGGTGGTAATGACAAGTACAAAAATCCAACTTGGCTCACCAAATTTTTTTCTTCTAGGTTGAAGCGTTCGTCTACAGTAGCAGTTTTTATTTTTAGTATACACTCTGTTCTCTCCTATATAGATAGATGAATTTGGAACTCTAAATCCAACATGGTGTGTAGTAGCTCTTTGAAACTTAATAAAATAAAGTAGTTCTCAGATTTGTCTCTATGTTTTGTTTCCTGTAGCCCTAGGCACAGACTGTGGAAAAGCACTTTCATTGAGAGGGTTTGCCAAGCTTCTAAGAAATAACGAGTTTCCGAAATACCAGCAAATATTCTCTCACCCAATCTTGATGACACTTGGTGGTAATGATTTGTACACAAATTGCACTTGTCTCACCAAATTTTGTTCTTCTAGTTTGAAGCGTTCGTTTACAGTAGCAGTTCTTATATTAAGGTTTCACTCTGTTCTCTCCTACATACATAGATGAATTTGGAACTCTAAACCCAACATGGTTTGTAGTAGCTCTTTGAAACTTGACAAAATAAACGAGTTCTCAGTTTTGTCTCTATATTTATTTCCTCTTCAACTAGCCCTAGGCACAAACTGTGGAAAAGCACTTTCATTGAAAGGGGGTGCCAAGCTTCCAAGAAATAACGATTTTCCGAAATACCAGCAAATATTTTTCACCCAATCTTGATGATACTTGGTGGTAATGATTTGTACACAAATTGCACTTGTCTCACCAAATTTTGTTCTTCTAGTTTGAAGCGTTCGTTTACAGTAGCAGTTTATATTTATAGGGTTCCCTCTGTTCTCTCCTATATAGATAGATAAATTTGGAACTCTAAATCAAACATGGTTTGTAGTAGCTCTTTGAAACTTGACAAAATAAAGTAGTTCTCAGTTTTTTCTCTGTGGTTTGTTTCCTCTTCAAGTAGCCCTAAGCAGAGACTGTGGAAAAGCACTATCATTGAAAGGGGTTGCCAAGCTTCCAAGAAATAACGAGTTTCCGAAATTCCAGCAAATATTTTTTCACCCAATCTTGACGATATTTGGTGGTAATGATCGGTACAAAAATCCCTCTTGGCTCACCAAATTTTTTTCTTCTAGTTTGAAGCATTCGTTTACAGTAGCAGTTTTTATTTCTAGGTTTCCCTGTGTTCTCTCCTATATAGACATATGAATTTGGAACTCTAAATCCAACATGGTTTGTAGTAGATCTTTGAAACTTGATAAAATAAAGGAGTTCTCAGTTTTGTCTCTATGATTTGTTTTCTCTTCAAGTAGAACTTAGCAGTGATTGTGGAAAAGCACTTTCATTGAAAGTAGTTGCCAAGCTTCCAAGAAATTACGAGTTTCCGAAATACCAGCAAATATTTTTTCACCCATCTTGATGATACTATGTGGTAATGATCAGTACACAAATCCCACTTGTCTCACCAAATTTTGTCTTCTAGGTTGATGCATTCGTCTACAGTAGCAGTTTTTATATTTAGGTTTCACTCCTTTCTCTTCTATATATATAGATGAATTTGGAACTTAAATCCAACACGGTTTGTAGTAGCTCTTTGAGACTTGACAAAAAAAAGGAGTTCTTAGTTTTGTCTCTATGGTTTGTTTCCTCTTCAAATAGCCCTAGTCACAGACTGTGGAAAAGCACTTTCATTGAGAGGGGTTGCCAAGCTACTAAGAAATAACGAGTTTCCAAAATACCAGCAAATATTATTTCACCCAATCTTGATGATATGTGGTGATAATGACAACTGCAGAAATCCTACTTAGCTCACAAATTTTGTTCTTCTAGGTTGAAGCGTTCGTTTACAGTACCAGTTTTTATTTTTAGGTTTCATTCTGTTCTCTCCTATATAGATACATGAATTTGGAACTCTAAACTTAACATGGTTTGTAGTAGCTTTTTGAAACTTGACAAAATAAAGGAGTTCTCAGTTTTGTCTCTATTTTTTATTTCCTCTTCAAGCAGCCCTAGGCACAGACTGTGGAAAAGCACTTTCATTGAAAGGGGGTGCCAAGCTTCCAAGAAATAACGATTTTCCGAAATACCAGCAAATATTTTTCACCCAAACTTGACGATATTTGGTGGTAATGATTTGTACACAAATTGCACTTGTCTCACCAAATTTTGTTCTTCTAGTTTGAAGCATTCGTCTACAGTAGCAGTTTATATATTTAGGTTTCCCTCTGTTCTCTCCTATATAGATAGATGAATTTGGAACTCAAAATCTAACATGGTTTGTAGTAGCTCTTTGAAACTTGACAAAATAAAGGAATTCTCAGTTTTGTCTCTATGGTTGTTTGCTCTTCAAGTAGCCGAAAGCAGAGACTGTGGAAAAGCACTTTCATTGAAAGGGGTTGCAAAGCTTCCAACAAATTACGAGTTTCCGAAATACCAACAAATAGTTTTTCACCCAATCTTGATGATACGTTGATATAATGACAACTACAGAAATCCCACTTGGCTCACCAAATTTTGTTCTTCTAGGTTGAAGCGTTCGTTTACAGTACCAGTTTTAATTTTTAGGTTTCATTCTGTTCTCTCCTATATAGATATATGAATTTGGAACTCTAAATGTAACATGGTTTGTAGTAGCTTTTTGAAACTTGACATAATAAAGGAGTTCTCAGTTTTGCCTCTATTTTTTATTTCCTCTTGAAGTAGCCCTAGGCACACACTGTGGAAAAGCACTTTCATTGAGAGGGGTTGCCAAGCTTCTAAGAAATAATGAGTTTCCGAAATACCAGCAAATATTTTTTCACCCAATCTTGATGATACGTGGTGATAATGACAAGTACTCAAATCCCACTTGGCTCACCAATTTTGTTCTTCAAGGTTGAAGCGTTCGTTTACAGTAGCAGTGTTTATTTTTAGGTTTCCCTCTGTTTTCTCCTATATAGATAGAATAATTTGGAACTCTAAATCCAACATGGTTTGTAGTAGCTCTTTGAAAGTTGACAAAATAAAGTAGTTCTCAGTTTTGTCTCTATGGTTTTTTTCCTCTTCAAGTAGCTCTAGGCACAGACTGTTTAAAAGCACTTTCATTGAGAGAGGTTGCCAAGCTTCTAAGAAATAACGAGTTTCCGAAATACCACCAAATATTTTTTCACCCAATCTTGAAGATACGTGGTGGTAAAGATGAGTACACAAATCCCACTTGGCTCACCAAATTTTGTTCTTCTAGGTTGATGCGTTCGTCTACAGTAGCAGTTCTTATATTAAGGTTTCACTCTGTTCTCTCCTACATACATAGATGAATTTGGAACTCTAAATCCAACATGGTTTGTAGTAGCTCTTTGAAACTTGACAAAATAAATGAACTCTCAGTTTTGTCTCTTTGTTTGGTTTCCTCTTCAGGTAGCCCTAAGGAGAGACTGTGGAAAAGCACTTTCATTGAAAGGGGTTGCCAAGCTTCCAAAAAATTATGAGTTTCCGAAATACCAGCAAACAGGTTTTCACCCAATCTTGATGATACGTGGTGATAATGACAAGTACAGAAATCCCACTTGGCTCACCAAATTTTGTTCTTCTAGGTTAAGCGTTTGTTTACAGTAGCAGATTTTATTTTTAGGTTTCACTGTGTTCTCTCCTATATAAATAGATGAATTTGGAACTCTAAATCCAACATGGTTTGTAGTAGCATTTGGAAACTTGACAAAATAAAGGAGTTCTCAGTTTAGTCTCTATGATTTGTTTCCTCTTTAAGTAGCCCTAAGCAGAGACTATCGAAAAAGACTTTCATTGAAGAGGGTTGCCAAGCTTCCAAGAAAATACGAGTTTCCGAAATACCAGCAAATATTTTTTTCACCCAATCTAGATGATACGTGGTGGTAATGACAAGTACACAAATCCCACTTGGCTCACCAAATTTTGTTCTTCTAGGTTGAAGCATTCGTCTACAGTAGCAGTTTTATATTTAGGTTTCCCTCTGTTATCTCCTATATAGATTGATGAATTTGGAACTGTAAATCCAACATGGATTGTAGTAGCTTTTTGACACTTGACAAAATAAAGGAGTTCTCAGTTTTGTCTTTATGATTTGTTTCCTCTTCAGTAGCTCTAAGGAGAGACTATGGAAAAGGACTTTCATTGAAAGGGGTTGCCAAGCTTCCAAGAAATTATGAGTTTCCGAAAAACCAGCAAAGAGTTTTTCACCCAATCTTGATGATACGTGGTGATAATGACAATTGCATAAATCCCACTTGGCTCACCATATTGTGCTCTTTTAGGTTGCAGCTTTCATCTACAGCAGCAATTTTAATACGTAGGTTTCACTCTTTTCTCTCTTATATACATAGATGAATTTGGAACTCCTAATCCAACATTGTTTGTATTAGCTCTTTGAAACTTGACACAATAAAGTAGTTCTCAGTTTTGTTTTTATGGTTTGTTTCCTCTTCAAGTAGCCATAGGCACAAACTGTGGAAAAGCACTTTCATTGAAAGGGGTTGCCAAGCTTTCAAGAAATAACGATTTTCTGAAATACCAGCAAATATTTTTTCACCCCATCTTGATGACACTTGGTGGTAATGATTTGTACACAAATTGCACTTGTCTCACCAAATTTTGTTCTTCTAGTTTGAAGCGTTCGTTTATAGTAGCATTTTATATTTATAGGGTTCAGTCCTATATAGATAGATGAATTTGGAACTCTAAATCCAACATGGTATGTAGTAGCTCTTTCAAACATGAGAAAAAAAAGGAGTTCTCAGTTTTGTCTCTATGATTTGTTTCCTCTTCAAGTAGCCCTAAGCAGAGACTGTGGAAAAGCACTATCATTGAAAGGGGTTGCAAAGCTTCCAAGAAATTTCGATTTTTGAAAATACCAGCAAATATTTTTTCACCCAATCTTGATGATACGTGGTGGTAATGACAAGTACACAAATCCAACTTGGATCACCAAATTTTGTTCTTCTAGGTTGAAGCGTACGTTTACAGTAGCCCTTTTTATTTTTAGGTTTCACTCTGTTCTCTCCAATATAGGTAGATGAATTTGGAACTCTAAATCCAACATGGTTTGTAGTAGCTCTTTGAAACTTGACAAAATAAATAAGTTCTCAATTTTTTCTCTATGATTTGTTTCCTCTTCAAGTAGCCCGAAGCAGAGACTGTGGAAAAGCACTTTCATTGAGAGGGGTTGCCAAGCTTCTAAGAAATAACGAGTTTCCGAAATACCACCAAATATTTTTTCACCCAATCTTGAAGAACGTGGTGGTAAAGATGAGTACACAAATCCCACTTGGCTCACCAAATTTTGTTCTTCTAGGTTGAAGCATTCATCTACAGTAGAAGTTTTTATATTAAGGTTTCACTCTGTTCTCTCCTATATACATAGATGAATTTGGAACTCTAAATCCAACATGGTTTGTCGTAGCTCTTTGAAAATTGACGAAATAAAGGAACTCTCAGTTTTGTCTCTATGGTTTGTTTCCTCTTCAGGTAGTCCTAAGGAGAGACTGTGGAAAAGCACTTTCATTGAAAGGGGTTGCCAAGCTTCCAAAAAATTACGAGTTTCCGAAATACCAGCAAATAGTTTTTTACCCAATCATGATGATACGTGGTGATAATGACAAGTACAGAAATCCCACTTGGCTCATCAAATTTTGTTCTTCTAGGTTGAAGCGTTCGTTTACAGTAGCAGTTTTTATTTAGGTTTCCCTCTGTTCTCTCCTATATAGATAGATGAATTTGGAACTCTAAATCCAACATGGTTTGTAGTAGCTTTTGGAAACTTGACAAAATAAAGGAGTTCTCAGTTTAGTCTCTATGATTTGTTATCTCTTTAAGTAGCCCTAACCAGAGACTATCGAAAAAGTCTTTCATTGAAGGGGGTTGCCAGGCTTCCAAGAAATTACGAGTTTCCGAAATACCAGCAAATAGTTTTTCACCCAATCTAGATGATAAGTGGTGGTAATGACAAGTACACAAATCCCACTTGGCTCACCATATTGTGCTCTTTTGGGTTGCAGCTTTCATCTACAGCTGCAGTTTTTATAAGTAGGTTTCACTCTTTTCTCTCTTACATACAGAGATGAATTTGGAACTCCTAATCCAACATTGTTTGTGGTAGCTCTTTGAAACTTGACACAATAAAGTAGTAAAGTAGTTCTCAGTTTTGTCTTTATGGTTTGTTTCCTTTTCAAGTAGCCCTAGGCACAAACTGTGGAAAAGCACTTTCATTGAAAGGGGTTGCCAAGCTTCCAAGAAATTACGATTTTCCGAAATACCAGCAAATATTTTTTCACCCAGTCTTTATGATACTTGGTGGTAATGATCGGTACACAAATTTCACTTGACTCACCAAATTTTGTTGTTCTAGTTTGAAGCGTTCGTTTACAGTAGCAGTTTATATTTTTAGGTTTCCCTCTGTTCTCTCCTATATATATAGATTAATTTGGAACTCTAAATCCAACATGGTATGTAGTAGCTCTTTCAAACTTGAGGAAAAAAAAGGAGTTCTCAGTTTTGTCTCCATGATTTGTTTCCTCTTCAAGTAGCCCTAAGCAGAGACTGTGGAAAAGCACTATCATTGAAACGGGTTACAAAGCTTCCAAGAAATTTTGATTTTTCAAAATACCAGCAAATATTTTTTCACCCAATCTTGATGATACGTGGTGGTAATGACAAGTACACAAATCCCACTTGGCTCACCAAATTTTGTTCTTCCTGGTTGAAGCGTTCGTTTACAGTAGCCGTTTTTATTTTTAGGTTTCACACTGTTCTCTCCAATACAGGTAGATGAATTTGCAACGCTAAATACAACATGGTTAGTAGTAGCTCTTTGAAACTTGACAAAATAAAGGAGTTATTTGTTTTGTCTCTATGATTTGTTTCCTCTTCAAGTAGCCCTAGGCACAGACTGCGGAAAAACACTTTCATTGAAAGGGGGTGCCAAGCTTCCAAGAAATTACGAGTTTCCGAAATACCAGCAAATATTTTTTCACCCAATCTTGATGATACATGGTGGTAATGACAAGTACACAAATCCTACTGGCTCACCAAATTTGGTTCTTCTAGGTTTAAGCGTTCGTTTACAGTAGCAGTTTTTATTTTTAGGTTTCACTCTGTTATCTCCTATATAGATAGATGAATTTGGAAATCTAAATCCAACATGGTTTGTAGTAGGTCTTTGAAACTTGACAAAATAAAGGAGTTCTCCGTTTTTTCTCTATGGTTTGTTTCCTCTCCAAGTAGCCCTAGTCACAGACTGTGGAATAGCACTTTCATTCAGAGGGGTTGCCAAACTTCTAGGAAATAACGAGTTTCCGAAATACCAGCAAATATTTTTTCACCCAATCTTGATGATACTTGGTGGCAATGATCGGTACACAAATCCCACTTGACTCACCAAATTTTGTTCTTCTAGTTTGAAGCGTTCGTTTACATTAGCAGTTTTTATTTTTATGTTTCACTCTGTTCTCTCCTATATAGATAGATGAATTCTGAACGCTAAATCCAACTTGGTTTGTAGTAGCTCTTTGAAACTTGACAATATAAAGAAGTTGTCAGTTTTGTCTCTGTGGTTTGTTTCCACTTGAAGTAGCCCTAGGCACAGACTGTGGAAAAGCACTTTCATTGAAATGAGTTGCCAAATTTCCAAGAAATTACGAGTTTCCGAAATACCAGCAAATATTTTTTCACCCAATCTTGATGATATATGGTGGTAATGATCAGTACACAAATCCCACTGAGCTCTGCAAATTGTGTTCTTCCAAGTTGAAGCGTTCGTTTACAGTAGCAGTTTTTATTTTTAGGTTTCATTGTGTCCTCTCCTTTATAGATAGATGAATTTGGAACTCTAAATCCAACATGGTTTGTAGTAGCTCTTTGAAACTTGACATAATAAAGGAGTTCTCAGTTTTGTCTCTATGAATTGTTTCCTCTTCAAGTAGACCTAAGTAGAGACTATGGAAAAGGAATTTCTTTGAAAGTGGTTGCCAAGCTTCCAAGAAATTACGAGTTTCCAAAATACCAGCAAATATTTTTTCACCCATTCTTGATGATACTTGGTGGTAATGATCGGTACACAAATCCCACTTGGCTCACCAAATTTTGTTCATCTAGGTTGAAGCGTTCGTCTACAGTAGCAGTGTTTATATTTAGGTTTCACTCTGTTTTCTCCTATATAGATAGATAAATTTGGAATTCTAAATCCAACATGGTTTTTGGTAGCTCTTTAAACTTGACAAAATAAAGTAGTTCTCAGTTTTGTCTCTATGGTTTGTTTCTTCTTCAAGTAGCCCTAGGCACAGACTGTGGAAAAGCACTTTCATTGAGAGGGGTTACCAAGCTTCTAAGAAATAACTAGTCTCCGAAATACCAGCAAATATTTTTTCACCCAATCTTGATGATACGTGGTGGTAATGATCAGTACACAAATCCCACTTGGCTGACCAAATTGTGTTCTGCAAGGTTGAAGCGTTTGTCTACAGTAGCAGTTTTTATATGTAGGTTTTACTCTGTTCTCTCTTATATAGATAGATGAATTTGGAACTCTAAATCCAACATGGTTTGTAGTAGCTCTTTGAAACTTGACAAAATAAAGTAGTTCTCAGTTTTGTCTCTATGCTTTGTTTCCTCTTCATGTAGCCCTAGGCACAGACTGTGGAAAAGCACTTTCATTGACAGGGGTTGCCAATCTTCCAAGAAATTACGAGTTTCCGAAATACCAGCAAATATTTTTTCACCCAATTTGATGATACGTGGTAGTAATGAAAAGTACACAAATCCCACTTGGCTCACCACATTTTGTTCTTCTGTATGAAGCGTTCGTTTACAGTAGCAGTTTTTATTTTTAGGTTTCACTCTGTTCTCTCCTATATAGTTAGATGAATTTGAAACTCTAAATCCAACATGGTTTGTAGTAGCTCTTTGAAACTTGACAAAATAAAGGAGTTCTTAGTTTTGTCTCTATGGTTTGTTTTCTCTTCAAGAAGCCCTAGGTACAGACTGTGGAAAGGCACTTTCATTGAGAGGGGTTGCCAAGCTTAAAAAATTGCGAGTTTCCGAAGTACCAGCAAACATTTTTTCACCCAATCTTGATGATACGTGGAGGTAATGATCAGAACAAAATCCCACTTGCCTCACCAAATTGTGTTCTTCTAGTTTGAAGCGTTCTTCTACAGTAGCAGTTTTTATATTTAGGTTTAACTCTGTTCTCTCCTACATAGATAGATGAATTTGGAACTCTAAATCCAACATAGTTTGTACTAGCTCTTTGAAACTTGACAAAATAAAGGAGTTCTCAGTTTTGTCTCTATGGTTTTTTCGTCTTCAAGAATCCCTAAGCAGAGACTTAGGAAAAGCACTTTCAATGAAAGGGGTTGCCAAGCTTCCAAGAAATTACGAGTTTCCGAAATACCCGCAAATATTTTTTCACCCAATCTTGATGATACGTGGTGGTAATGATCAGTACACAAATCCCACTTGGCTCACCAAATTGTGTTCTTCTGGGTTGAAGCGTTGGTCTACAGTAGCAGTTTTTATATGTAGGTTTCACTCTGTTCTCTCTTATATAGATAGATGAATTTGGAACTCTAAATCCAACATGGTTTGTAGTAACTCTTTGAAACTTGACAAAAAATGAGTTCTCAGTTTTGTCTCTATGCTTTGTTTCCTCTTTAAGTATCCCTAGGCACAGACTGAGGAAAAGAACTTTCATTGACAGGGGTTGCCAAGCTTCCAAGAAATTACGAGTGTCCGAAATACCGGCAAATATTTTTTCACCCAAACTTGATGATACGTGGTGGTAATGACAAGTACACAAATCCCACTTGGCTCACCAAATTTTGTTCTTCTAGGATGAAGCGTTCGTTTACAGTAGCAGTTGTTATTTTTAGGTTTCACTCTGTTCTCTCCTACATAGATAGCTGAATTTGGAGCTCTAAATCCAACATGGTTTGTAGTAGCTCTTTGAAACTTGACAAAATAAAGGAGTTCTCAGTTTTGTCTGTATGGTTTGTTTCCTCTTCAAGTAGCCCTAGGCACAGACTGAAGAAAAGCACTTTTATTGAGAGGGGTTGCGAAGCTTCTAAGAAATTAAGTGTTTACGAAATACCAGCAAATATTTTTTCACCCAATCTTGATGATACTTGGTGGTAATGATCAGTACACAAATCCCACTTGGCTCACCAAATTGTGTTCTGCAAGGTTGAAGCGTTGGTCTACAGTAGCAGTTTTTATATGTAGGTTTCACTCTGTTCTCTCTTATATAGATAGATGAATTTGGAACTCTAAATCCAACATGGTTTGTAGTAGCTCTTTGAAACTTGACAAAATAAAGTAGTTCTCAGTTTTGTCTCTATGCTGTGTTTCCTCTTCATGTAGCCCTAGGCACAGACTGTGGAAAAGCACTTTTATTGTCAGGGGTTGCCAATCTTCCAAGAAATTACGATTTTCCGAAATACCAGCAAATATTTTTTCACCCAATTTGATGATACGTGGTGGTAATGATCAGTACACAAATCTCACTTGGCTCACCACATTTTGTTGTCTACGTTGAAGCGTTCGTTTACAGTAGCAGTTTTTATTTTTAGGTTTCACTCTGTTCTCTCCTATATAGTTAGATGAATTTGAAACTCTAAATCCAACATGGTTTGTAGTAGCTCTTTGAAACTTGACAAAAAAAAGGAGTCCTCAGTTTTGTCTCTATGGTTTGTTTTCTCTTCAAGAAGCCCTAGGTACAGACTGTGGAATGGCACTTTCATAGAGAGGGGTTGCCAAGCTTAAAAAATTGCGAGTTTCCGAAGTACCAGCAAATATTTTTTCACCCAATCTTGATGATACGTGTAGGTAATGATCAGTACAAAATCCCACTTGTCTCAGCAAACTGTGTTCTTCTAGGTTGAAGCGTTCTTCTACAGTAGCAGTTTTTATATTTAGGTTTAACTCTGTTCTCTCCTACATAGATAGATGAATTTGGAACTCTAAATCCAACATGGTTTTTACTAGCTCTTTGAAACTTGACAAAATAGGAGTTCTCACTTTTTTCTCTATGGTTTGTTTCTTCGTCAAGTAGACTAGGCACAGACTGTGGAAAGCTCTTTCATTGAGAGGGGTTGCCAAGCTTCTAAAAATAACGAGTTTCCGAAATACCAGCAAATAGTTTTTTACCCAATCTTGATGATACTTGGTGGTAATGATCAGTACAAAAATCCCACTAGGCTCACCAACTTTTGTTCTTTAGGGTTGAAGTGTTCGTCTACAGTAGCAGTTTTTTATATTTAGGTTTCCCTTTGTTCTCTCCTAGATGGATAGATGAATTTGGAACTCTAAATCCAACATGGTTTGTAGTAGCTCTTTGAAACTTGACAAAAAAGTAGTTCTCAGTTTTGTCCTCTATGGTTTTTTCGTCTTCAAGTAGCCCTAAACAGAGACTGGGGGATAAGCACTTTCATTGGAAGGGGTTGCCAAGCTTCCAAAAAATTACGAGTTTCCGAAATACCAGCAAATATTTTTCACCCAATCTTGATGATTCGTGGTGGTAATGATCAGTACACAAATCCCACTTGGCTCACCAAATTGTGTTCTTCTAGTATGAAGTGTTCGTTTACAGTAGCAGTTTATATTTTAGGTTTCACTCTGTTCTTCCTATATAGATAGATGAATTTGGAACTCTAAAATCCACCATGGTTTGTAGTAGCTCTTTGAAACTTGACAAAATAAAGGAGTTCTCAGTTTTGTCTCTATGGTTTGTTTTCTCTTCAAGTAGCCCTAGGCACAGACTGTGGAAAAGTACTTTCATTGAGATGGGTTGCCAAGCTCAAAAAATTATGATGTTCCGAAATACCAGCAAATATTTTTCACCAATCTTGATGATACTTGGTGGTAATGATCGGTACACAAATCCCACTTGACTCATCAAATTTTGTTCTTCTAGTTTTAAGCGTTCCTTTACAGTAGCAGTTTATATTTTTGGGTTTCCCTCTGTTCTCTCCTATATAGATAGATGAATTTGGAACTCTAAATCCAACATGGTTTGTAGTAACTCTTTGAAACATGACAAAAAAAAGTAGTTCTCAGTTTTGTTCTCTATGGTTTGTTTAATCTTCAAGTAGCCCTCAGCAGAGACTGTGGAAAAGCAATTAATTGAAAGGGGTATCGAAGCTTCCAAGACATTACAAAGTTTCCGAAATACCAGCAAATATTTTTTCCACCCAAACTTGATGATACGTGGTGGGTAATGACAAGGTACACAAATCCCACTTGGCTCAGCAAATTTTGTTCTTCTAGGTGAAGCGTTCGTCTACAGTAGCAGTTTTTATATTTAGGTTTTCCTCTGTTTTCTCTTATATGGATAGATGAATTTGGAACTCTAAATCCAACATGGTTTGTAGTAGCTCTTTGAAACTTGACAAAATAAAGGACTTCTCATTTTTGTCTCTATAGTTTGTTTCCTCTTCAAGTAGACATAAGCAGAGACTGTGGAAAAGCACTTTCATTGAAGGGCGTTGCCAAAGATTCCACGAAATTACGAGTTTCCGATATACCAGCAAATATTTTTCACCCAATCTTCATGATACGTGGTGGTAATGACAAGTGCACAAATCCCACTTGGCTCATCATATTTTGATCTTCTAGGTTGAAGCTTTCTTTTACAATAGCAGTTTTTTTCTTTTAGGTTCACTCTGTTCTCTCCTATATAGACAGATGAATTTGAACTCTAAATCCAACATGGTTTGTAGTAGCTCTTTGAAACTTTGACAAACTATAAGGAGTTCTCAGGTTTGTCCCTATGGTTTGTTTCCTCTTCAAGTAGCCCTAGGAACAGACTGTGGAAAAGCTCTTTCATTGAGAGGGGTTGCCAAGCTTCTAAGAAATAATGAGTTTCCGAAATACCAGCAAATATTTTTTCAACAATCTTGATGATACTTGGTGGTAATGATCGGTACACAAATCCCACTTGGCTCACCAAATTTTGTTCTTCTAGGTTGAAGCGTTCGTCTACAGTAGCAGTTTTATATTTAGGTTTCCCTCTGTTTTCTCTTATTATAGATAGATGAATTTGGAATTCTAAATCCAACATGGTTTGTAGTAGCTCTTTGAAACTTGACAAAAAAAAAGTAGTTCTCAGTTTTGTCTCTATGGTTTGTTCCGTCTTCCATTAGCCCTAAGCAGAGACTGGGGTAAAGCACTTTCATTGAAACGAGTTGCCAAGCTTCCAAGAAATTACGAGTTTCCGAAATACCAGCAAATAATTTTTTCAAACAATCTTCATGATACGTGGTGGTAATGACAAGTACACAAATCACACTTGGCTCACCAAATTTTGATCTTCTATTTTGAAGTGTTCGTTTACAGTAGCAGTTTATTTTTTTTTTTTAGGGTTTTACTCTTTTCTCTCCTATATAGATAGATGAATTTGGAACTCTAAATCCAACATGGTTTGTAGTAGCTCTTTGAATCTCTGACAAAATAAAGGAGTTCTCAGTTTGTCTCAATGCTTTGTTTCCTGTTCAAGTTGACCTAGGAACAGACTGTGGAAAAGCACTTTCATTGAAATGGGTTGAAAAGCTTCCAAGAAATTAAGAGTTTCCGAAATACGAGCAAATATTTTTCACCCAATCTTGATGATACTTGGTGGTAATGATCGGTACACAAATCCCACTTGACTCACCAAATTTTGTTCTTCTAGTTTGTAGCGTTCGTTAAAGTTAGCAGTTTTTATTTTTAGGTTCCCTCTGTTCTCTCCTATATATATAGATGAATTTGGAACTCTAAATCCAACATAGTTTGTAGTAACTCTTTGATACTTGACAAAAAAAAGTTCTCAGTTTTGTCTCTATGGTTTGTTTAATCTTCAAGTAGCTCTAAGCAGAGAATGTGGAAAAGCACTTTAATTGAAAGGGGTTGCCAAGCGTCCAAGAAATTACGAGTTTCCGAAATACCAGCAAATATTTTTTCACCCAATCTGAATGATACGTGGTGGTAATGACAAGCACACAAATCCCACTTGGCTCACCAAATTTTGTTCTTCTAGGTTGAAGCGTTCGTTTACAGTAGCAGCTTTCATTTTTACGTTTCACTCTCTTCTCTCTTATATAGATAGATGAATTTGGAACTCTAAATCCACCATGGTTTGTAGTAGCTCTTTGAAACTTGACAAAATAAAGGAGTTCTCAGTTTTGTCTCTACGGTTTGTTTCCTCTTAAAGTAGCCCTAGGCACAGACTGTGGTAAAGCAATTTCATTGACAGGGGATGACAAGCTTCCAAGACATAACAAGTTTCCGAAATACCAGCAAATGTTTTTTCACCCAATCGTGATAATACTTGGTGGTAATGATCGGTACTCAAAATACCACTTGACTCACCAAATTTTGTTCTTCTAGATTGAAGCGTTCGTTACAGTGGCAGTTTATATTTTTAGGTTTCACTCTCTTCTCTCCTATATAGATAGATGAATTTGGAACTTAAATCCAACATGGTTTGTAGTAACCCTTTGAAACTTGACAAAAACGTAGTTCTCAGTTTTGTCTCTATGCTTTGTTTTTTCTTCAAGTAGCCCTAGCACAGACTGTGGAAAAGAACTTTCAATGACAGGGGTTGCCAATCTTCCAAAAAATTACGAGTTTCCAAAATACCAGCAAATATTTTTTCACCCAATCATGATGATACGTGGTGGTAATGACAAGTACACAAATCCCACTTGGCTCACCACATTTTGTTCTTCTAGTATGAAGCGTTCGTTTACAGTAGCAGTTTATATTTTTAGGTTTCACTCTGTTCTCTCCTATATAGATAGATGAATTTGGAACTCTAAATCCAACATGGTTTGTAGTAGCTCTTTGAAACTTGACAAAATAAAGGAGTTCTCAGTTTTGTCTCTATGGTTTCTTTTCTCTTCAAGTAGCCCTAGGCACAGACTGTGGAAAAGCACTTTCATTGACAGGGGTTGCCAAGCTCAAAAAATTACGAGGTTCCGAAATACCAGCAAATATTTTTTCACCCAATCTTGATGATACGTGGAGGTAATGATCAGAATAAAATCCCACTTGTCTCACCAAATTGTGTTCTTCTAGGTTGAAGCATTCGTCTACAGTTGCAGTTTTTATATTTAGGTTTAACTCTATTCTCTCCTACATAGATAGATGAATTTGGAACTCTAAATCCAACATGGTTTGTAGTAGCTCTTTGAAACTTGACAAAATAAAGGAGTTCTCAGTTTTGTCTCTATGGTTTGTTTTCTCTTCAAGTAGCCCTAATCAGAGACTGTGGAAAAGCACTTTAATTGAAAGAATTTGCCAGGCTTCCAAGAAATTACGAGTTTCCGAAATACCAGCAAATATTTTTTCACCCAATCTTGAAGATACGTGGTGGTAATGACAAGTACACAAATCCCACTTGGCTCACCAAATTTTGTTCTTCTAGGTTGAAGCGTTCGTTTACAGTAGCAGCTTTCATTTTTAGGTTTCACTCTCTTCTCTCCTATATAGAAAGATGAATTTGGAACTCTAAATCCACCATGGTTTGTAGTAGCTCTTTGAAACTTAACAAAATAAAGGAGTTCTCAGTTTTGTCTCTACGGTTTGTTTCCTCTTCAAGTAGCCCTAGGCACAGACTGTGGAAAAGCACTTTCATTGACAGGGGTTGCCCAGCTTCCAAGACATAACAAGTTTCCGAAATACCAGCAAATGTTTTTTCACCCAATCGTGATGATACTTGGTGGTAATGATCGGTACTCAAATACCACTTGACTCACCAAATTTTGTTCTTCTAGATTGAAGCGTTCGTTTACAGTATCAGTTTATATTTTTAGGTTTCACTCTCTTCTCTCCTATATAGATAGATGAATTTGGAACTTAAATCCAACATGGTTTGTAGTAACCCTTTGAAACTTGACAAAAACGTAGTTCTCAGTTTTGTCTCTATGCTTTGTTTCTTCTTCAAGTAGCCCTAGGCACAGACTGTGGAAAAGAAATTTCATTGACAGTGGTTGCCAAGCTTCCAAAAATTACGAGTTTCCAAAATACCAGCAAATATTTTTTCACCCAATCATGAAGATACGTGGTGGTAATGACAAGTACACAAATCCCACTTGGCTCACCACATTTTGTTCTTCTAGTATGAAGCGTTCGTTTACAGTAGCAGTTTATAATTTTAGGTTTCACTCTGTTCTCTCCTATATAGATAGATGAATTGGAACTCTAAATCCAACATGGTTTGTAGTAGCTCTTTAAAACTTGACAAAATGAAGGAGTTCTCAGTTTAGTCTCTATGGTTTGATTCCTCTTCAAGTAGCCCTAGGCACAGACTATGGAAAAGCACTTTCATTGAGAGGGGTTGCCAAGCTTCTAAGAAATAACGAGGTTCCGAAATACCAGCAAATATTTTTTCACCCAATCATGATGATACGTGGTGGTAATGATCAGTACACAAATCCCACTTGGCTCACCAAATTGTTTTCTTCTAGGTTGAAGCGTTCGTCTACAGCAGCAGTTTTTTTATTTATTTTTCACTCTGTTCTCTCTTATATAGATAGATGAATTTAGAACTCTAAATCCAACATGGTTTGTAGTAGCTCTTTGAAACTTGACAAAATAAAGGAGTTCTCAGTTTTTTCTCCATGATATGTTGCCTCTTCATGTAGCCCTAAGAAGAGACTGTGGAAAAGCACTTCATTTAAAGGGTTGGAAGCTTCCAAGAAATTACGAGTTTCTGAAATACCAGCAAATATTTTTTCACCCAAACTTGATCATACGTGGTGGTAATGACAAGTGCACAAATCAAACTTGGCTCAAACCAAATTTTGATCTTCTAGGTCAAAGCGTTCATTTACAGTAGCTGGTTTTATTTTTAGTTTTCTCTCTATTCTCTCCTATATAGACAGATGAATTTGGAACTCTAAACCAACATGGTTTGTACTAGCTCTTTGAAACTTGAGAAAATAAAGGAGTTCTCAGTTTTGACTCTATGATTTGTTTCCTCTTCAAGTAGCCCTAAGCAGAGAGTGTGGAAAAGCACTTTCATTGAAAGGAATTGCCAATCTTCCAAGAAATAACGAGTTTCAAAAATACCAGTAAATATTTTTTCACCCAATCTTGATGATCCGTGGTGGTAATGACAAGTACACAAATACCACTTGTCTCAACAAATTTTATTCATCTAGGTTGATGCGTTTACAGTAACAGTTTTTATTTTTAGGTTTTACTTTGTTCTCTCCTATATAGATAGATGAATTTGGAAATCTAAATCCAACATGCTTTGTAGTAGCTCTTTGAAACTTGACAAAATAAAGGAGTTCTCAGTTTTTTCTTCTATGGTTTGTTTCCTCTACAAGTAGCCCTAGGCACAGACTGTGGAAAAGCACTTTCATTGAGAGGGGATGCCAAGCTTCCAAGAAATAACGAGTTTCCGAAATACCAGCAAATATTTTTTCACCCAATCTTGATGCTACTATTTGGTAATGATCAGTATACCAATCCCACTTGGCTCACCAAATTTTGTTCATCTAGGTTGAAGCGTTCGTCTACAGTAGCAGTTTTTATATGTAGAATTCACTTTGTTCTCTCTTATATAGATAGATGAATTTGGAACTCTAAATCCAACATGGTTTGTAGTGCTCTTTGAAACTTGACAAAATAAAGTAGTTCTCAGTTTTGTCTCTATGGTTTGTTTCCTCTTCTAGTAGCCCTAGGCACAAACTTAGGAAAAGCACATTCATTGAGAGGGGTTGCCAAGCTTCTAACAAATAACGAGTTTCCAAAATAGCAGCAAATATTTTTTCACCCAATCTTGATGATACTTGGTGGTAATGATCGGTACACAAATCCCACTTGACTCACCAAATTTTGTTCTTCTAGTTTGAAGCATTCCTTTAGAGTATCGGATTATATTTTTAGGTTTCCCTCTGTTCTCTTCTATATAGATAGATGAATTTGGAACTCTAATCCAACATGGTTTGTAGTAGCTCCTTGAAACTTGACAAAATAAATGATTTCTCAGTTTTTTTTCTATGGTTCGTTTCATCTTCAAGTACCTTTATGCACAGACTATTTAAAAGCATTTTCATGGAGAGAGGTTGCCAAGCTTCTAAGAAATAACGAGTTTAAGAAATACCAGCAAATATTTTTTCACCCAATCTTGATGATGCGTGGTGCTGATGATCAGTACACAAATCCCACTTGGCTCACCAAATTTTGTTCTTCTAGGTTGAAGCGTTCATCTACAGTAGCAGTTTTTATATGTAGGTTTCACTGTGTTCTCTCTTATATAGATAGATGAATTTAGAACTCTAAATCCAACATGTTATGTAGTAGCTCTTTGAAACATGACAAAATAATGTAGTTCTCTGTTTTATCTCTATGGTTTGTTTCCTCTTCAGTAGCCCTAGGCCCAGACTGTGGAAAAGCACTTTCATTGAGAGGGGTTGCCAAGCTTCTAAGAAATAACGAGTTTAAGAAATACCAGCAAATATTTTTTCACCAATCTTGATGATGCATGGTGCTGATGATCAGTACACAAATCCCACTTGGCTCACCAAATT
Organism: Callospermophilus lateralis; assembly: GCF_048772815.1. Taxonomy (NCBI): domain Eukaryota; kingdom Metazoa; phylum Chordata; class Mammalia; order Rodentia; family Sciuridae; genus Callospermophilus; species Callospermophilus lateralis. The sequence goes on along the minus strand of NW_027513204.1, from coordinate 213,350 downwards.
TTGTTCTTCTAGTTTGAAGCGTTCGTTTACAGTAGCAGTTAATATTTTTAGGTTTCCCTCTGTTCTCTCCTATATAATTAGATGAATTTGGAACTCTAAATCCAACCTGGATTGTAGTAGCTCTTCAAAAGTTGACAAAATAAAGGAGTTCTCCGTTTTGTCTCAATGGTTTGTTTCCTCTTCAAGTAGCCCAAGGCACAGACTGTGGAAAAGCACTTTCATTGAGAGGGGTTGCCAAGCTTCTAAGAAATAACGAGTTTCCGAAATACCAGCAAATATTTTTTCACCCAATCTTGATGGTACTTGGTGGTAATGATCAGTACACAAATACCACTTGGCTCACCAAATTTTGTTTTCCTAGGTTGAAGCGTTCGTCTACAGTAGCAGTTTTTATATGTAGGTTTCACACTGTTCTCTCGTATATAGATAGATGAATTTGGTACTCTAAATCCAACATGGTTTGTAGTAGATCTTTGAAACTTGACAAAACAAAGGAGTTCTCAGTTTAGTCTCTATGGTTTATTTCCTCTTCAGGGTAGCCCTAGGCTCAGCCTTTGCAAAAGCACTTTCATTGAGAGGGGTTGCCAAGCTTCTAAGAAATAAGGAGTTTCCGAAATAACAGCAAATATTTTTTCAACCAATCTTGATGATACATTTTGGTAATGATTGGTACACAAATCTCTCTTGGCTCACCAAGTTTTGTTCTTCTAGTTTGAAGCGTTCGTTTACAGTAGCAGTTTATATTTTAAGGTTTCCCTCTGTTCTCTCCTATATAGATAGATGAATTTGGAATTCTAAATCCAACATGGTTTGTAGTAGCTCTTTGAAACTTGACAAAAAAAGTAGTTCTCAGTTTTTTCTCGATGATTTGTTTCCTCTTCAAGTAGCCCTATGCAGAGACTGTGGAAAAGCACTTTCAATGAAAGGGGTTGCCAAGCTTACAAGAAATAACGAGATTCCGAAATACCAGCAAATATTTTTTCACCCAATCTTGATGATACTTTTTGGTAATGATGGGTACACAAATCTCACTTGGATCACCAAATTTTGTTCTTCTAGTTTGAAGCGTTCCTTTAGAGTAGCAGTTTATATTTTTACGTTTCCCTCTATTCTCTCCAATATAGATAGATGAATTTGGAACACTAAATCCAACATGGTTTGTAGTAGCTCTTTGAAACTTGTCAAAAAAAAGTAGTTCTCAGTTTTGTCTCTATGATTGTTTTCCTCTTCAAGTATCTCTATGCAGACACTGTAGAAAAGCACTTTCATTGAAAGGGTTTGCCAAGCTTCCAAGAAATTACGAGTTTCCGAAATAAAAACAAATATTTTTTCACCCCATCTTGATGATACGTGATGGAAATGACATGTATAGAAATCCCACTTGGCTCACCAAATTTTGTTCTTTTAGGTTGAAGCATTCGTTTAGTGTAGCAGTTTTTATATTTAGGTTTCCCTATGTTCTCTCCTATATAGATAGATGAATTTGGAACTCTAAATCCAATATGGATGGTAGTAGCTCTTTGAAACTTGATAAATAAAGTAGGTCTCAGTTTTGTCTCTATGGTTTTTTTCCTCTTCAAGTAGCCCTAGGCACAGACTGTGGAAAAGCACTTTCATTGAGAGGGGTTGCCAAGCTTCTAAGAATAACGAGTTTCAGAAATAGCAGCAAATATTTTTTCACCCAATCTTGATGATACTTGGTGGTAATTATCAGTACACAAATCCCACTTGGCTCACCAAATTTTGTTCTTGTAGGTTGAAGCGTTCATCTACAGAAGCAGTTTTTATATGTAGGTTTCACTCTGCTCTCTCCTATATAGATAGATGAATTTAAAACTCTAAATCCAACATGGTTTGTAGTAGCTCTTTTAAACTTGACGAAATAAAGTAGTTCTCAGTTTTGTCTCTGTGGTCTGTTTTCTCTTCAAGAGGCCTAGGCACAGCCTGTGCAAAAGCACTTTCATTGAAAGGGGTTGCCAAGCTTCCAAGAAATTACGAGTTTACGAAATACCAGCAAATATTTTTTCACCCAATCTTCATGATACGTGGTGGTAATGACTAGTGCACAACTTCTACTTGGCTCACCAAATTTTCATCTTCTAGGTTGAAGCGTTCGTTTACAGTAGCAGTTTTTATTTTTAGGTTTCACTCTTTTCTCTCCTACATAGATAGATGAATTTGGAACTCTAAATTCAACATTGTTTGTAGTAGCTCTTTGACACTTTACAAAATAAAGTGGATCTCAGTTTTGTCTCTATTGTTTGTTTCCTCTTCAAGTAGCTCTAGGCACAGACTGTGGAAAAGCACTTTCATTGAGAGGGCTTACCAAGCTTCTAAGAAATAAAGAGTTTCCGAAATACCAGCAAATATTTTTTCACCCAATCTTGATGATACTTGGTGGTAATGATCAGTACACATATCCCACTTAACTCACCAAATTTTGTTCTTCTAGTTTGAAGCGTTCGTTTACAGTAGCAGTTTTAAATTTTAGGTTTCCCTCTGTTCTCTCCTATATAGATAGATGAATTTGGAACTCTAAATCCAACATAGTTTGTAGTAGCTCTTTGAAACTTGACAAAATAAAGGAGTTCTCAGTTTTGTCTCTATGGTTTCTTTCCTCTTCAATGAGCCCTAGGCACAGACTGTGGAAAAGTACTTTCATTGAAAGGGGTTGCCAAGCTTCCAAGAAATTACGAATTTCCGAAATATCAGCAAATATTTATTCACCCAATCTTGGTCATACTTGGTGGTAATGATCAGTACACAAATACCACTTGGCTCTCCAAATTTTACTCTTCTATCTTGAAGCGTTCGTCTACAGTAGCAGTTATTATATTTATGTTTCACTCTGTTCTCTCCTATATAGATAGATGAATTTGGAACTCTAAATCCTTCATGGTTTTTAGTAGCTCTTTGAAACTTGAAAAATAAAGGAGTTCTCAGTTTTTTCTCTATTGTTTGTTTCCTCTTCAAGTAGCCCTAGGCACAATCTGTGGAAAAGCACATTCATTGAGAGGGGTTGCCAAGCTTCTAAGAAATAAGGAGTTAACGAAATACCAGCAAATATTTTTTCACCCAATCTTGATGATACTTGGTTGTAATGATCAGTACACAAATTCCACTTGGCTCACCAAATTGTGATCTTCTACTTTGAAGCGTTCTTCTACAGTAGCAATTTTTATATTTAGGTTTTCCTCTGTTCTCTCCTATATAGATAGATGATTTTGGAACTCTAAATCCAACATGGTTTGTAGTAGCTCTTTGAAACTTGACAAAATAAAAGAGTTCTCAGTTTTTTCTCCATGATAGGTTTCCTCTTCAAGTAGCCCTAAGCAGAGACTGTGGAAAAGCACTTTCATTGAAAGGGCTTGAAGCTTCCAAAAAATTACGAGTTTCTGAAATACCAGCAAATATTTTTTCACCCAATCTTGATCATACGTGGTCATAATGACAAGTACACAAATCAAACTTGGCTTACCAAATTTTGTTCTTCTCGGTCAAAGCGTTCGTTTACAGTAGCTGGTTTTATTTTTAGTTTTCACTCTGTTCTCTCCTATATAGATAGATGAATTTGGAACTCTAAATCCAACATGGTTTGTAGTAGCTCTTTGAAACTTGACAAAATAAAGGAGTTCTCAGTTTTGTCTCTATGGTTTGTTTCCTCTTCACGTAGCCCTAGGCACAGACTGTGGACAACACTTTCATTGAGAGGGGTTGCCAAGCTTCTAAGAAATAACGAGTTTGCAAAATACCAGCAAATATTTTTTCACCCAATCTTGATGATTCTTGGTGGTAATGATCAGTACACAAATTCCACTGGGCTCACCAAATTTTGGTCTTCTAGGTTGAAGCGTTCGTCTACAGTAGCAGTTTTTATAATTAGGTTTCCCTCTGTTAACTCCTCTATAGATAAATGAACTTGGAACTCTAAATCCAACATGGTTTGTAGTAGCTCTTTGAAACTTGACAAAATAAAGGAGTTCTCAGTTTTGTCTCTGTGGTTTCTTTTCTCTTTAAGTAGCCCTAGGCACAGACTTTGAATACACTTTCATTGAGAGGGGTTGCCAAGCTTCTAAGATATAACGAGTTTCTAAAATACCAGCAAATGTTTCTTCACTCAATCTTGATGATACTTGGTGGTAATGATCGGTACTCAAATACCACTTGACTCACCAAATTTTGTTCTTCTAGTTTGAAGCGTTCGTTTACAGTAGCAGTTTATATTTTTAGGTCTCCCTCTGTTCTCTCCTATATAGATAGATTAATTTGGAACTCTAAATCCAACATGGTTTTTAGTAGCTCTTTGAAACTTGAAAAATAAAGGAGTTCTCAGTTTTGTCTCTATGGTTTGTTTCCTCTTCAAGTAGCCCTAGGCACAGACTGTGGAAAAGCACATTCATTGAGAGGGGTTGCCAAGCTTCTAAAAAATAATGAGTTTACGAAATAGCAGCAAATATTTTTTCACCCAATCTTGATGATACTTGGTGGTAATGATCCGTACATAAATCCCACTTGGCTCACCAAATTTTCTTCTTCTAGGTTGAAGCGTACGTCTACAGTAGCAATTTTTATATTTAGGTTTTCCTCTGTTCTCTCCTATATAGATAGATGATTTTGGAACTCTAAATCCAACATGGTTTGTAGTAGCTCTTTGAAACTTGACAAAATAAAAGAGTTCTCAGTTTTTTCTCCATGATATGTCCTCTTCAATTTGCCCTAAGCAGAGACTGTGGAAAAGCACTTTCATTGAAATGGCTTGAAGCTTCCAACAAATTACGAGTTTCTGAAATACCAGCAAATATTTTTTCACCCAATCTTGATCATACGTGGTCATAATGACAAGTACACAAATCAAACTTGGCTCACCAAATTTTGTTCTTCTCGGTCAAAGCGTTCGTTTACATAGCTGGTTTTATTTTTAGTTTTCACTCTGTTCTCTCCTCTATACATAAATGAATTTGGAACTCTAAATCCCACATGGTTTGTAGTAGCTCTTTGAAACTTGACAAAATAAAGGAGTTCTCAGTTTTGTCTCTGTGGTTTCTTTTCTCTTTAAGTAGCCCTAGGCACAGCCTTTGGAAAACACTTTCATTGAGAGGGGTTGCCAAGCTTCTAAGAAATAAAGAGTTTCTAAAATACCAGCAAATGTTTTTTCACCCAATCGTGATGATACTTGGTGGTAATGATCGGTACTCAAATACCACTTGACTCACCAAATTTTGTTCTTCTAGTTTGAAGCGTTCGTTTACAGTAGCAGTTTATATTTTTAGGTCTCCCTCTGTTCTCTCCTATATAGATAGATGAATTTGGAACTCTAAATCCAACATGGATTGTAGTAGCAATTTGAAACTTGACACAATATAGGAGTTCTCAGTTTTGTCTCTATGATTTGTTTCCTCTTCAAGTAGCCCTAGGCACAGACTGTGGAAAAGCACTTTCATTGAGAGGGGTTGCCAAGCTTCTAAGAAATAACGAGTTTCCAAAAAACCAGCAAATATTTTTTCACACAATATTGATGTTACTTGGTGGTAATGATCAGTACACAAATCCCACTTGGCTCACCAAATTTTGTTCTTCTAGGTTTAAGCGTTCGTCTACAGCAGCAGTTTTTATATTTAGATTTCACTCTGTTCTCTCCTATCTATATAGATTAATTTGGAACTCTAAATCCAACATGGTTCGTAGTACTCCTTGAAACTTGACAAAATAAAGTAGTTCTCAGTTTTGTCTCTATGGTTGTTTTTTTCTCTTCACGTAGCCCCAGGTACAGACTGTGGAAAAGCACTTTGATTGAAAGGGGTTGCTAAGCTACCAAGAAATAACGAGTTTGCGAAATACTAGAAAGTATTTTTTCACCCAATTTTGATGATGCTTTGTGGTAATGATCAGTACAAAAATCCGACTTGGCTCACCAAATTTTGTTCTTCTATTTTGAAGCGTTCGTTTCCACTAGCAGTTTATATTTTTAGGTTTTCCTCTGTTCTCTACTATAGAGATAGATGAATTCGGAACTCTAAATCGAACATGGTTTGTAGTAGCTCTTTGAAAATTGACAAAAAGTAGTTCTCAGTTTTGACTCTATGATTTGTTTCCTCTTCAAGTAACCCTAAGCAGAGACTGTGGAAAAGCACTTTCATTGAAAGTATTTTCCATCTTCCAAGAAATTACGAGTTTCTAAAATACCAGCAAATGTTTTTTCACCCAATAATGATGATACTTGGTGGTAATGACAAGTACACAAATACTACTTGGCTCACTAAATTTTATTCTTCTAGGTTGAAGTGTTCGTTTACAGTAGCAGTTTTTTTTTATTTAGGTTTCACTTTGTTCTTTCCTATATAGATAGATGAATTTGGAACACTAAATCCAACATGGTTTGTAGTAGGTCTTTGAAAGTTGACAAACAAAAAAGTAGTTCTCAGTTTAGTCTCTATGGTTTGTTTCCTATTCAAGTAGACCTAGGCACAGACTGTGGAAAAGCACTTTCATTGAGAGTGGTTGCCAAGCTTCTAAGAAATAAGGAGTTTCCGAAAAACCAGCAAATATTTTTTCACACAATCTTGATGATACGTGGTGGTAATGATCAGTACACAAATCCCACTTGGCTCACCAAATTGTTTTCTTCTAGGTTGAAGCGTTCGTCTACAGCAGCAGTTTTTATATTTAGGTTTCACTCTGTTCTCTCTTATATAGATAGATGAATTTGGAACTCTAAATCCAACATGGTTTGTAGTAGCTCTTTGAAACTTGATAAAATAAAGGAGTTCTCAGTTTTGTCTCTATGGTTTGTTTCCTCTTCAAATAGCCCTAGGCACAGACTGTGGAAAAGCACTCTCATTGAAAGGGGTTGCCTAGCTTCCAAGAAATAACGATTTTCAGAAATACCAGCAAATATTTTTTCACCCAATCTTCATGATACTTGTTGGTAATGATAGGTACACAAATCCCACTTGACTTACCAAATTTTGTTCTTCTAGTTTGAAGCGTACGTTTACAGTAGCAGTTTATATTTTTAGGTTTCCCTCTGTTCTCTCCTATATAGATAGATGAATTTGGAGATCTAAATCCAACATGGTTTGTAGTAGCTCTTTGAAACCTGACAAAATAAATTAGTTCTCAAGTTTGTCTCTATGGTTTGTTTACTCTTCAAGTAGTCCTAGGCACAGACTCTGGAAAATCACTTTCATTGAAAGGGGTTGCCAAGCTTCCAAGAAATTACGAATTTCCGAAATACCAGCAAATATTTATTCACCCAATCTTGGTCATACTTGGTGGTAATGATCAGTACACAAATCACACTTGGCTCTCCAAATTTTGCTCTTCTATCTTGAAGCGTTCGTATACAGTAGCAGTTTTTATATTTATGTTTCACTCTTTATCTCCTATATAGGTAGGTGAATTTATAACTCTAAATCCAACATGGTTTTTAGTAGCTCTTTGAAACTTGAGAAAATAAAGGAGTTCTCAGTTTTGTCTCTATGATTTGCTTCCTCTTCAAGTAGCCCTAGGCACAGACTGTGGAAAAGCACGTTCATTGAGAGGGGTTGCCAAGCTTCTAAGAAATAACGAGTTTCCGAAATACCAGCAAATATTTTTTCACCCAATGTTGATGATACTTGGTGGGAATGATCAGTACATAAATCCTACTTGGCTCACCAAATTTTGTTCTTCTAGGTTGAAGCGTTCGTCTACAGTAGCAGTTTTTATATTTACCGATTTCCTCTGTTCTCTCCTATATAGATAGATGAATTTGGAACTCTAAATCCAACATGGTTTGTAGTAGATCTTTGAAACTTGACAAAATAAAGGAGTTCTCAGTTTTTTCTCTATGATATGTTTCCTCTTCAAGTAGCCCTAAGCAGAGACTGTGAAAAAGCACTTTCATTGAAAGGGTTGGAAGCTTCCAAGAAATTACGAGTTTCTGAAATACCAGCAAATATTTTTTCACCCAATCTTGATCATACGTGGTGGTAATGACAAGTACACAAATCAAACTGGGCTCACCAAATTTTGTTCTTTTAGGTCAAAGCGTTCATTTAAAGTAGCTGGTTTTATTTTTAGTTTTCACTCTGTTCTCTCCTATATAGATAGATGAATTTGGAACTCTAAATCCAACATGGTGTGTAGTAGCTCTTTGAAACTTGACAAAATAAAGGAGTTCTCAGTTTTGTCTCTATGATTTGTTTCCTCTTCAAGTAGCCTTAGGCACAGACTGTGGAAAAGCACTTTCATTGAGAGGGGTTGCGAAGCTTCTAAGAAATAACGAGTTTCCGAAATGCCAGCAAATATTTTTTCACCCAATCTTGGTGATACTTGGTGGTAATGATCAGTACACAAATCCCACTTGGCTCACCAAATTTTGTTCTTCTGGGTTGAAGCTTTCGTCTACAGTAGCAGTTTTTATAATTAGGTTTTCCTCTGTTAACTCCTATATAGATAAATGAATTTGGAACTCTAAATCCAACATGGTTTGTAGTTGCTCTTTGAAACTTGAAAAAATAAAGTAGTTCTCTGTTTTATCTCTATGGTTTGTTTCCTCTTCAAGGAGACCTAGGCACAGACTTTGGAAAACACTTTCATTGAGAGGGGTTGCAAATCTTCTAAGAAATAACGAGTTTCCGAAATACCAGCAAATATTTTTGCACCCAATCTTGATGATACGTGGTGGTAAAAATCGGTAAACAAATCCCACTTGACTCACCAAATTTTGTTCTTCTATATTGAAGCGTTTGTTTACAGTAGCAGTTTTTATTTATAGGTTTCACTTTATTCTCTCCTATATAGATAGAAGTATTCGGAACTCTAAATCCAACATGGTTTGTAGTAGCTCTTTGAAACCTGACAAAATAAAGGAGTTCTCAGTTTTGTCTCTATGGTTTGTTTCCTCTTCAAATAGCCCTAATCAGAGACTGTGGAAAAGCACTTTCATTGAGAGTGGTTGCCAAGCTTCTAAGAAATAACGAGTTTCCGAAATACCAGCAAATATTTTTTCACCCAATCTTGATGATACTTGGCGGTAATGATCAGTACACAAATGCTACTTGGCTCCCCAAATTTTGTTCTTCTAGGTTGAAGCGTTCATCTACACTAGCAGTTTTTATATTTACGTTTCACTCTGTGCTCTCCTATATAGATAGATGAATTTGGAACTCTAAATCCAACATGGTTTGTAGTAGCTCTTTGAAACTTGACAAAATTAAGTAGTTCTCAGTTTTGTCTCTATGGTTCGTTTCCTCTTCAAGGAACCCTAGGCACAGAGTGTTGAAAAGCACTTTCATTGAGAGGGGTTGCCACGCTTCTAAAAAATAACGAGTTTCTGAAATACCAGCAAATATTTTTTCACCCAATCTTGATTATACGTGGTGCTAATGATCAGTACACAATTCCCACTTGGCTCACGAAATTGCGTTCTTCTAGGTTGAAGCGTTCGTCTACAGAAGCAGTTTTTATATGTAGGTTTCACTCTATTCTCTATTTATAGATAGATGAATTTGGAACTCTAAATCCAACATGGTTTTTAGTAGCTCTTTGAAACTTGACAAAATAAAGTACTTCTCAGTTTTGCCTCTATGGTTTGTTTCCTCTTCAAGTAGCCCTAGGCACATAGTGTGTAAAAGCACTTTCATTGATAGGGGTTGCCACGCTTCCAAGAAATAACGAGTTTCTGAAATACCAGCAAATATTTATTCACCCAATCTTGATGATACGTGGTGGTAATGACAACTACACAAATTCCACTTGGCTCACCAAATTTTGTTCTTCTAGGTTGAAGCGTTCATGTACAGTAGCAGTTTATATTTGTAGGTTTTACCTTGTTCTCCCCTATATAGATCAATGATTTTGGAACTCTAAATCCAACATGGTTTGTAGTAGCTCTTTGAAACTTGACAAAGTAAAGGAGTTCTCAGTTTTGTCTCTATGGTTTGTTTCCTTTCCAAGTAGCCCTAGGCACAGAATGTGGAAAAGCACTTTCATTGAGAGGTGTTGCCAAGCTTCTAAGAAATAAGTAGTTTCCAAAATACCAGCAAATATTTTTTCATCCAATCTTGATGATACTTGGTGGTAATGATCCGTAAACAATTCCCACTTGGCTCACCAAATTAAGTTCTTCTAGGATGAAGCGTTCGTCTACTTTAGCAGTTTTTATATTTAGGTTTCCCTCTGTTCTCTACTATATAGATAGATAAATTTGGAACTCTAAATCCAACATGGTTTGCAGTAGCTCTTTTAAACATGACAAGAAAAAGTAGTTCTCCGTTTTGTCTCTATGATTTGTTTCCTCTTCAAGTAGCCCTTGGCACAGACTGTGGAAAAGCAATTTCATTGAGAGGGGTTGCCAAGCTTCTAAGAAATTACGAGTTTCTGAAATACCAGCAAATATTTTTAAACCCAATCTTGATGATACGTGGTGGTAATGACAAGTACACAAATCCCACTTGGCTCACCAAATTTTGTTCTTCTAGGTTGTAGCGTTCGTTTACAGTAGCATTTTATATTTGTAGGTTTCACTTTGTTCTCCCCTATATAGATCGATGAATTTGGAACACTAAATCCAACATGATTTGTAGAAGCTCTTTGAAACTTGACAAAATAAAGGAGTTCTCAGTTTTGTCTCTATGGTTTGTTTCCACTTCTAGTAGCCCTAGGCACAGATTGTGGAAAAGAACTTTCATTGAGAGGGGTTTCCAAGCTTCTAAGAAATAATGAGTTTCTGAAATACCAGTAAATATTTTTTCACCCAATCTTGATGATACTTGGTGGTAATGATCATTACACGAATCCCACGGGGCTCACTAAAATTTGTTCTTCTAGGTTGAAGCGTTCGTCTTCAGTAGCAATTTTTATATTTAGGTTTCACTCTGTTCTCTCCTATATAGATAGATGAATTTGGAACTCTAAATCCAACATGGTTTGTAGTAGCTCTTTGAAACTTGACAAAATAAAGTAGTTCTCGGTTTTGTCTCTCTGGTTTGTTTCCTCTTCAATTAGCCCTAGTCACAGACTGTGGAAAAGCACTTTCATTGAAAGGGGTTGCCAAGCTTCTAAGAAATAAGTATTTTCCGAAATATCAGGAAATACTTTTCACCCAATCTTGATGATACTTGGTCGTAATGATCAGTACAAAAATATCACTTGGCTCACCAAATAATGTTCTTCTAGTTTGAACCGTTCATCTACACTAGCAGTTTTTATATTTAGGTTTCACTCTGTTCTCTCCTATATAGATAGATTAATTTGGAACTCTAAATCCAACATGGTTTTTAGTAGCTATTTGAAACTTGACAAGAAAAAGTAGTTAACAGTTTTGTCTCTATGATTTGTTTCCTCTTCAAGTAGCCCTAAGAAGAGACTGTGGAAAAGCACTTTCATTGAAAAGAGTTGCCAAGCTTCCAAGAAATTACCACTTTCCGAAATACCACCAAATATTTTTTCACCCAATCTTGATTATACGTGATGGTAAAGACAAGTACACAAATCCCACTTGGCTCACCAAATTTTGTTCTTCTAGTTTGAAGCGTTCGTGTACAGTAGCAGTTTTTATTTTTAGGTTTCACTCTGTTCTCTCCTATATAGATAGATGAATTTGGAACTATAAATAGAACATGGTTTGTAGCAGCTCTTTGAAACTTGACAAAATAAAGAAGTTCTCAGTTTTGTCTCTATGGTTTGTTTCCTCTTCAAGTAGCCCTAGGCACAGACTGTGGAAAATCACTTTCATTGTAAGGGGTTGCCAAGCTTCTAAGAAATAACGACTTTCCGATATACCAGCAAATATTTTTTCACCCAATCTTGATGATACGTGGTGGTAATGATCAGTACACAAATCCCACTTGGCTCACCAAATTGTGTTCTGCTAGGTTGAAGCTTTCGTCTACAGTAGCAGTGTTTATATTTAGGTTTCCCTCTGTTCTCTCCCATAAAGTTAGATGATTTTGGAACTCTAAATCCAACATGGTTTTTAGTAGCTCTTTGATACTTGACAAAATAAAGTAGTTCTCAGTTTTGTCTCTATGGTTTGTTTCCTCTTCAAGTAGCCCTAGGCACAGATGGAGGAAAAGCACTTTCATTGAAAGGGCTTGCCAAGCTTCCAAAAATTACGAGTTTCTGAAATACAAGCAAATATTTTCTCAGCGAATCTTGATGATACTTGGTGGTAATGATCGGTACAAAAATCCCACTTGGCTCAACAAATTTTGTACTTCTAGGTTTAAGCGTTCTTCTACACTAGCAGTATTTATATTTAGGTTTCACTCGGTTCTCACCTATATAGATAGATGAATTTGGAACTCTAAATCCAGCATGGATTGTAGTAGCTCTTTGAAACTTGACAAAATAAAGGAGTTCTCATTTTTGTCTATGGTTTGTTTCCTCTTCAAGTAGACCTAAGCAGAGCCTGTGGAAAAGCACTTTCATTGAGAGCGTTGCAAAGATTCCACGAAATTACGAGTTTCCGAAATACCAGCAAATATTTTTTCACCCAATCTTTATGATACGTGGTGGTAATGACAAGTGCACAAATCCCACTTGGCTCACCTAATTTTGATCTTCTAGGTTGAAGGTTTCTTTTACAATAGCAGTTTTTTTTTTTTTTTATGTTTCACTCTGTTCTCTCTTATATAGATAGATGAATTTGGAACTCTAAATCCAACAAGGTTTGTAGTAGCTCTTTGAAACTTGACAAACTAAAGGAGTTCTCAGTTTTGTCCCTATGGTTTGTTTCCTCTTCAAGTAGCCCTAGGAACAGACTGTGGAAAAGCTCTTTCATTGAGAGGGGTTGCCAAGCTTCTAAGAAATAACGAGTTTCCGAAATACCAGCAAATATTTTTTCACCCAATCTTGATGATACTTGGTGGTAATGATCAGTACCCAAATCCCACTTGGCTCCCCAAATTTTGTTCTTCTAGGTTAAAGCGTTCGTCTACAGTAGCAGTTTTTATATTTAGATTTCACTCTGTTCTCTCCTATCTATATAGATGAATTTGGAACTCTAAATCCAACATGGTTCGTAGTAGTCCTTGAAACGTGACAAAATAAAGTAGTTCTCAGTTTTGTCTCTATGGGTTTTTTTCTCTTCAAGAAGCCCTAGGTACAGACTCTGGAAAAGCACTTTGATTGAATGGGGTTGCCAAGCTACCAAGAAATAACGAGTTTGCGAAATACTAGAAAATATTTTTTCACCCAATCTTGATGATCCTTTGTGGTAATGATAGGTACAAATATCCGACTTGGCTCACCAAATATTGTTCTTCTACTTTGAAGCGTTCGTTTCCACTAGCAGTTTATATTTTTAGGTTTTCCTCTCTTCTCTCCTATAGAGATAGATGAATTCGGAACTCTAAATCGAACATGGTTTGTAGTAACTCTTTGAAAATTGACAAAAATTAGTCCTCAGTTTTGTCTCTATGATTTTTTTCCTCTTCGAATAGCCCTATGAGACACTGTAGAAAAGTACTTTCATTGAAAGGGGTTGCCATGCTTCCAAGAAATTACGAGTTTCCGAAATACCAGCAAATATTTTTTCACCCCATCTTGATGATACGTGATGGTAATGACAAGTATAGAAATCCCACTTGGCTCACCAAATTTTGTTCTTCTAAGTTGAAGCGTTCGTTTACAGTAGCAGTTTTTATATTTAGGTTTCCCTATTCATCTATATAGATAGATGAATTTGGAACTCTAAATCCAACATTGATGGTAGTAGCTCTTTGAAACTTGACAAAATGAAGGAGTTCTCAGTTTTGTCTCTATGTTTTGTTTCCTCTTCAAGTAGCCCTATGCACAGACTGTGGAAAAGCACTTTCATTCAGAGGGGTTGCCCACCTTCTAACAAATAACGAGTTTCAGAAATACCAGCAAATATTTTTTCACCCAATCTTGATGATACTTGGTGGTAATGATCAGTACACAAAACCAACTTGGCTCACCAAATTTTGTTCTTGTAGGTTGAGGCGTTCGTCTACAGTAGCAATTTTTATATTTAGGTTTCACTCTTTTCTCTCCTATATAGATAGATGAATTTTGAACTCTAAATACAACCTGGTTTGTAGTAGCTCTTTGAAACTTGACGAAATAAAGTAGTTCTCAGTTTTGTCTCTGTGGTTTGTTTCCTCTTCAAGAGGCCTAGGCACAGACTGTGGAAAAGCACTTTCATTGAAATGGGTTGCCAAGCTTCCAAGAAATTAAGAGTTTCCGAAATATCAGCAAATATTTTTTCACCCAATCTTGATGATACTTGGTCGTAATGATCGGTACACAAATACCACTTGATTCACCAAATTTCGTTCTTCGAGGTTGAAGCGTTCGTTTACAGTAGAAGTTTTTATTTTTAGGTTTCCCTCTGTTCTCTCCTATATATATAGATGAATTTGGAACTCTAAAAACAACATGGTTTGTAGTAGCTCTTTAAAACTTGACAAAATGAAGGAGTTCTCAGTTTAGTCTCCATGGTTTGTTTCCTCTTCAATTAGCCCTAGGCACAGACTATGGAAAAGCACTTTCATTGAGAGGGGTTGCCAAGCTTCTAAGAAATAACGAGGTTCCGAAATACCACCAAATATTTTTTCACCCAATCATGATGATACGTGGTGGTAATGAACAGAACACAAATCCCACTTGGCTCACCAAATTGTTTTCTTCTAGGTTGAAGCGTTCGTCTACAGCAGCAGTTTTTATATTTAGGTTTTACTCTGTTCTCTCTTATATAGATAGATGAATTTAGAACTCTAAATCCAACATGGGTTGTAGTAGCTCTTTGAAACTTGACAAAATAAAGTACTTCTCAGTTTTGTCTCTATGGTTTGTTTCCTCTTCAAGTACCTTTAGGCACAGACTGTGGAAAAGCACTTTCTTGGAGAGGGGTTGCCAAGCTTCTAAGAAATAACGAGGTTCTGAAATACCACCAAATATTTTTTCACCCAATCATGATGATACTTGGTCGTAATGATCAGTACACAAATCCCACTTGGCTCACCAAATTTTGTTCTTCTAGGTTGAAGCGTTCCTCTACAGTAGCATTTTTTATATTAAGGATTTCCTCTGTTCTCTCCTATATAGATAGATGAATTTGGAACTCTAAATCCAACATGGTTTGTAGTAGATCTTTGAAACTTGACAAAATAAAGGAGTTCTCAGTTTTATCTCTATGGTTTGTTTCGTCTTCATGTAGCCCTAAGCAGAGACTGTGGAAAAGCACTTTCATTTAAAGGGTTGGAAGCTGCCAAGAAATTACGAGTTTCTGAAATACCAGCAACTATTTTTCACCCAAACTTGATCATACGTGGTGGTAATGACAAGTACACAAATCAAACTTGGCTCACCAAATTTTGATCTTCTAGGTCAAAGCGTTCATTTACAGTAGCTGGTTTTATTTTTAGTTTTCTCTCTGTTCTCTCCTATATAGACAGATGAATTTGGAACTCTAAATCCAACATGGTTTGTACTAGCTCTTTGAAACTTGAGAAAATAAAGGAGTTCTCATTTTTATCTTTAAGGTTTGTTTCCTCTTCAAGTAGCCCTAGGGGATGCCAATCTTCTAAGAAATAATGAGTTTCCGAAATACCAGCAAATATTTTTTCACCCAATCTTGATGCTACTATTTGGTAATGATCGGTATACCAATCCCACTTGGCTCACCAAATTTTGTTCATCTAGGTTGAAGCGTTCGTCTACAGGAGCAGTTTTTATATGTAGGTTTCACTTTGTTCTCTCTTATATAGATAGATGAATTTGGAACTCTAAATCCAACATGGTTTGTAGTGCTCTTTGAAACTTGACAAAATAAAGTAGTTCTCAGTTTTGTCTCAATGGTTTGTTTCCTCTTCAAGTAGCCCTAGGCACAAACTTAGGAAAAGCACATTTATTGAGAGGGGTTGCCAAGCTTCTAAGAAATAACGAGTTTCCAAAATAGCAGCAAATATTTTTTCACCCAATCTTGATGATACTTGGTGGTAATGATCGGTACACAAATCCCACTTGACTCACCAAATTTTGTTCTTCTAGTTTGAAGCGTTCGTTTAGAGTAGCGGTTTATATTTTTAGGTTTCCCTCTGTTCTCTCCTATATAGATAGATGAATTTGGAACTCTAATCCAACATGGTTTGTAGTAGCTCCTTGAAACTTGACAAAATAAATGATTTCTCAGTTTTTTTTTTATTGTTCATTTCATCTTCAAGTACCTTTATGCACAGACTGTGGAAAAACATTTTCATGGAGAGAGGTTGAAAAGCTTCTAAGAAATAACGAGTTTAAAAAATACCAGCAAATATTTTTTCACCCAATCTTCATGATGCGTGGTGCTGATGATCAGTACACAAATCCCACTTGGCTCACCAAATTTTGTTCTTCTAGGTTGAAGCGTTCATCTACAGTAGCAGTTTTTATATGTAGGTTTCACTGTGTTCTCTCTTATATAGATAGATGAATTTAGAACTCTAAATCCAACATGTTTTGTAGTAGCTCTTTGAAACTTGAGAAAATAATGTAGTTCTCAGTTTTATCTCTATGGTTTGTTTCCTCTTCAGTAGCCCTAGGCCCAGACTGTCGAAAAGCACTTTCATTGAAAGGGGTTGCCAAGCTTCCAAGAAATAACGAGTTTCCGAAATACCAGCAAGTATTTTTTCACCCAATCTTGATGGTACTTGGTGGTAATGATCGGTACACAAATCCCACTTGGCTCACCATATTTTGTTTTCCTAGGTTGAAGCGTTCGTCTACAGTCGCAGTTTTTATATGTAGGTTTCACTCTGTTCTCTAGTATATAGATAGATGAATTTGGTACTCTAAATCCAACATGGTTTGTAGTAGTTCTTTGAAACTTGGCAAAACAAACGAGTTCTCAGTTTAGTCTCTATGGTTTATTTCCTCTTAATGGTAGCCCTAGGCTCAGCCTTTGGAAAAGCACTTTCATTGAGAGGGGTTGCCAAGCTTCTAAGAAATAAGGAGTTTCCGAAATACAAGCAAATATTTTTTCACCCAATCTTGATGGTACTTTTTGGTAATGATTACTACACAAATCTCTCTTGGCTCACCAAATTTTTTTCTTCTAGTTTGAAGCGTTCGTTTACAGTAGCAGTTTATATTTTAAGGTTTCCCTCTGTTCTCTCCTATATAGATAGATGAATTTGGAACTCTAAAACCAACATGGTTTGTAGTAGCTCTTTGAAACTTGACAAAAAAAGTAGTTTTCAGTTTTGTCTCTATGGTTTTTTCCTCTTCAAGTAGCCCTATGCAGAGACTGTGGAAAAGCACTTTCAATGAAAGGGGTTGCCAAGCTTCCAAGAAATAACGAGATTCCTAAATACCAGCAAATATTTTTTCACCCAATCTTGATGATACTTTTTGGTAATGATGGGTACACAAATCTCACTTGGATCACCAAATTTTGTTCTTCTTGTTTGAAGCGTTCGTTTACAGTAGCAGTTTTAAATTTTACGTTTCCCTCTGTTCTCTCCTATATAGATAGATGAATTTGGAACTCTAAATCCAACATGGTTTGTAGTACCTCTTTCAAACTTGACAAAATAAAGGAGATCTCAGTTTTGTCTCTATGGTTTGTTTCCTCTTCAAGTAGCCCTAGATACAGACTGTGGAAAAGCTCTTACATTGAGAGGGGTTGCCAAGCTTCTAAGAAATAATGAGTTTCCGAAATACCAGCAAATATTTTTTCACACAATCTTGATGATACTTGGTGGTAATGATCAGTACACAAATCCCACTTGACTCACCAAATTTTGTTCTTCTAGTTTGAAGCCTTCGTTTACAGTAGAAGTTTATATTTTTAGGTCTCCCTCTGTTCTCTCCTATATAGATAGATGAATTTGGAACTCTAAATCCAACATGGTTTGTAGTAGCTCTTTGAAACTTGACAAAATAAAGGAGTTCTCAGTTTTTTCTCTGAGGTTTGTTTCCTCTTCAAGTAGCCCTAAGAAGAGACTGTAGAAAAGCACTTTCATTGAAAGGCGTTGCCAAGCTTCCAAGAAATTACGAGTTTCCTAAATACCAGCAAATATTTTTTCACCCAATCTTCATGATACGTGGTTTTAATGACAAGTGAACAAATCCCACTTGGCTCACCAAATTTTGATCTTCTAGGTTGAAGCTTTCTTTTACAATAGCAGTTTTTTTTTTTTTTTTTTTTTTTAGGTTTCACTCTGTTCTCTAGTAATATAGATAGATGAATTTGGAACTCTAAATCCAACATGGTTTGTAGTAGCTCTTTGAAACTTGACAAAATAAAGGTTTTTTCATTTTTGTCTCTATGGTTTGTTTCATCTTCAAGTAGCCCGAGGCACATACTTTGGAAAAACACTTTCATTGAGAGGGGTTGCCAAGCTTCCAAGAAATAACGAGTTTCTGAAATACCAGCAAATATTTTTTCACCCGATCTTGGTGATAATCTCACTTGGCTGACCAAATTTTGTTCTTCTAGGTTGAAGCGATCGTCTACAGTAGCAGTTTTTATATTTAGGTTTCACTCTGTTCTCTCCTATATAGATAGATGAATTTGGAACTCTAAAACCAACATGGTTTGTAGTAGCTCTTTGAAACTTGACAAAAAAAGTAGTTCTCAGTTTTGTCTCTATGGTTTGTTTCCTCTTCAGTAGCCCTAAGCAGAGACTGTGGAAAAGCACTTTCATTGAGAGGGGTTGCCATGCTACTAAGAAATAACGAGTTTCCCAAATACCAGCAAATATTTTTTCACCCAATCTTGATGATACTTTGTGGTAATAACCAGTACACAAATCCCACTTGGCTCACCAAATTTTGTTTTCTAGGTTAAAGCGTTCGTCTACAGTAGCAGTTTTCATATTTAGGTTTTCCTCTGTTCTCTAATATATAGGTAGATGAATTTGGAACTCTAAATCCAACATAGATTGTAGTAACTCTTTGAAACTTGACAAAATAAAGTTGTTCTCAGTTTTGTCACTATTGTTTGTTTCCTCTTCAAGTAATCCTAAGCAGAGACTCTGGAAAAGCACTTTCACTGAAAGAAGTTGCCAAGCTTCCAAGAAATAACGAGTTTCCGAAATATCAGCAAATATTTTTTCACCCAATCTTGATGATACGTGGTGGTAATGACAAGTACACAACGCCCACTGTGCTCACCAAATTTTGTTCTTCTAGGTTGAAGCGTTCGTCTACAGTAGCAGTTTTTATATTTAGGTTTTTCTCTGTTCTCCCCTATATAGATAGATGAATTTGGAACTCTAAATCCAACATGGTTTGTAGTAGCTTTTTGAAACTTGAAAAAAAAAGTAGTTCTCACTTTCCGACTCTATGGTTTGTTTCCTTTTCAAGTAGCCCTAAGCACAGACTGTGGAAAAGCACTTTCATTGAAAGGGGTTGCCAAGCTTCCAAGAAATTACGAGTTTCCGAAATACCAGCAAATATTTTTTCACACAATCTTGATGATACATGGTCGTAATGACAAGTACACAAATCCCACTTGTCTCACCAAATTGTGTTCTTCTAGGTTGAAGCATTCGTTTACATAGCAGTTTTTATTTTTAGGTTCCACTCTCTTCTCTCCTATATAGATAGATGAATTTGGAACTCTAAATCCAACAAGGTTTGTTGTAGCTCTTTGAAACTTAACAAAATATAGGAGTTCTCAGTTTTGTCTCCATGATTTGTTTCCTCTTCAAATAGACCTAGGCACAGACGGTGGAAGAGCACCTTCATTGAGATGGGTTGCCAAGCTTCTAAGAAATAACGAGTTTCTGAAATACCAGCAAATATTTTTTCACCCAAACTTGATGATACTTGGTGGTAGTGATCAGTACACAAATCCCACTTGGCTCTACAAATTTTCTTCTTCTAGGTTGAAGCGTTCGTCCAGAGTAGCAGTTTTTACATTTAGGTTTCACTGTGTTCTCTCCATTATAGATAGATGAATTTGGAACTCTAAATCTAACATGGTTTTTAGTAGCACTTTGAAACTTGACTAAAAAAAAGTAGTTCTCAGTTTTGTCTGTATTGTTTGTTTCCTCTTCAAGTAGCCCTAAGCAGAGACTGTGGAAAAACACTTTCATTGAAATGGGTTTCAAACCTTCAAAGAAATTACGGGTTTCCGAAATAGCAGCAAATATTTTTTCACCCAGTCTTGATGATACGTGGTGGTAATGACAAGTATTCAAAGCTCACTTGGCTCACTAAATTTTGTTCTTCTAGGTTGAAGTGTTCGTTTACAGAAGCAGTTTTTATTTTTAGGTTTTAAACTGTTCTCTCCTATACAGATAGATGAATTTGGAACTCTAAATGCAACATGGTTTGTAGTAGCTCTTTGAAACTTGACAAAATAAAGGAATTCTCAGTTTAGTCTCTATGGTTTTATTCCTCTTCAAGTAGCCCTAGGAACAGACTGAGGAAAAGCACTTTCATTGAGAGGGGTTGCCAAGTTTCTAAGAAATAACGAGTTTCCGAAATACCAGCAAATATTTTTTGACCCAATCTTGATGATAATTGGTGGTAATGATCAGTACACAAATCCCACTTTGCTCAACATATTTTGTTCTTCTAGTATGAGGCATTCGTTTACAGCAGGAGTAGTTATTTTTAGGTTTCACTCTGTTCTCTCGTATATAAATAGATGAATTTGGAACTCTAAATCCAACATGATTTGTATTAGCTCTTTGAATCTTGACAAAATAAAGGAGTTCTCAGTTTTGTCCCTATGGTTTTTTCCTCTTCACCTAGCCCTAGGCACAGACTGTGTAAAAGCACTTTCATTGAGAGGGGTGCCAAACTTCTAAGAAATCACGTGTTTCCGAAATACCATCAAATATTTTTTTAACCCAATCTTGATGATACTTGGTGGTAATGATCAGTACACAAATCTCACTTGGCTCACCAAATTTTGTTCTTATAGGTTGAAGCGATCGTCTACAGTAGCAGTTTTTATATTTAGGTTTCACTCTGTTCTCTCTTATATAAATAGATGAATTTGGAGCTCTAAATCCAACATGGTTTGTGGAAGCTTTTTGAAACTTGGCAAAATAAAGGAGTTCTCAGTGTTGTCTCTATGGTTTGTTTTCTCTTCAAGAAGCCCTAGGCACAGACTGTGGAAAAGCACTTTCATTGAAAGGGATTGCCAAGCTTCTAGGGAATAACGAGTTTCTGAAATAACAGGAAATATTTTTGCACCCAATCTTGATGATACTTGGTGGTAATGATCAGTACACAATTCCCACTTGGCTCAACAAATTGTGTTCTTCTAGGTTGAAGCGTTCGTCTACAGTAGCAGTTTTTATATTTAGGTTTCCCTCTGTTCTCTCCTATATAGATAGATGAATTTGGAACTCTAAAACCAACATGGTTTGTAGTAGCTCTTTGAAACTTGACAAAAAAAGTAGTTCTCAGTTTTGGCTCTATTGTTTGTTTCCTCTTCATTAGCCCTAAGCAGAGACTGTGGAAAAGCACTTTCATTGAAAGGGGTGGCCAAGCTTCTAAGAAATTACGAGTTTCCGAAATACCTGCAAATATTTTTTCAACCAATCTTGATGGTACGTAGTGGTAATGACAAGTACAAAAATCCAACTTGGCTCACCAAATTTTGTTCTTCTAGGTTGAAGCGTTCGTTTACAGTAGCAGTTTTTATTTTTAGGTTTCACTCTGTTCTCTCTTATATAGATAGATGAATTTGAAACTCTAAATCCAACATGGTTTGTAGTAGCTCTTTGAAACTTGACAAAATAAAGTAGTTCTCAGTTTTGTCTCTATGGTTTGTTTCCTGTAGTCCTAGGCACAGACTGTGGAAAAGCACTTTCATTGAGAGGGTTTGCCAAGCTTCTAAGAAATAACGAGTTTCCAAAATACCAGCAAATATTCTTTCAAACAATCTTGATGATACTTGGTGGTAACGATCAGTACACAAATCCCACTTGGGTCACCAATTTTGTTCTTCTACGTTGAAGCATTCGTCTACAGTAGCAGTTTTTATATTAAGGTTCCACTCTGTTCTCTCCTATATAGATAGATGAATTTGGAACTCTAAACCCAACATGGTTCTTAGTAGCTCTTTGAAACTTGACAAAATAAACGAGTTCTCAGTTTTGTCTCTGTGGTTTGTTTCCTCTTCATGTAGCCCTTGGCACAGACTGTGGAAAAGCACTTTCATTGAGAGGGGTTGCCAAGCTTCTAAAAAATAACGAGTTTCCGAAATACCAGCAAATATTTTTTCACACAATCTTGATGATACATGGTCGTAATGACAAGTACACAAATCCCACTTGGTTCACCAAATTGTGTTCTTCTAGGTTGAAGCGTTCGTTTACATAGCAGTTTTTATTTTTAGGTTCCACTCTCTTCTCTCCTATATAAATAGATGAATTTGGAACTCTAAATCCAACATGGTTTGTCGTAGCTCTTTGAAACTTGACAAAATATAGGAGTTCTCAGTTTTGTCTCCATGATTTGTTTCCTCTTCAAGTAGACCTAGGCACAGACTGTTTAAGAGCACCTTCACTGAGATGGGTTGCCAAGCTTCTAAGAAATAACGAGTTTCCGAAATACCAGCAAATATTTTTTCACACAATCTTGATGATACATGGTCGTAATGACAAGTACACAAATCCCACTTGGCTCACCAAATTTTGTTCTTCTATGTTGAAGCGATCGTCTACAGTAGCAGTTTTTATATTTAGGTTTCACTCTGTTCTCTCTTATATAAATAGATGAATTTGGAGCTCTAAATCCAACATGGTTTGTGGAAGCTTTTTGAAACTTGGCAAAATAAAGGAGTTCTAAGTGTTGTCTCTATGGTTTGTTTTCTCTTCAAGAAGCCCTAGGCACAGACTGTGGAAAAGCACTTTCATTGAAAGGGATTCCCAAGGTTCTAAGAAATTACGAGTTTCCAAAATACCAGCAAATATTTTTTCAACCAATCTGGATGTTACGTGGTGATAATGACAATTATACAAATCCCACTTGGACCACCAAATTTTGTTCTTCTATGTTGAAGCGTTCGTTTACAGTAGCTATTTTTTTTTTAGGTTTCACTCTGTTCTCTCATATATAGATAGATGAATTTGGAACTCTAAATCCAACTTGATTTGTAGTAGCTCTTTGAAACTTGACAAAATAAAGAAGTTCTCAGTTTTGTCTCTGTGGTTTGTTTCCTCTTCAAGTAGCCCTTGGCACAGACTGTGGAAAAGCACTTTCATTGAGAGGGGTTGCCAAGATGCCAAGAACTAACGAGTTTCCGAAATACCAGCAAATATTTTTTTCACCCAATCTTGATGATACTTGGTGGTAATGATCAGTACACAAATCCCACTGTGCTCACCAAATTTTGTTCTTCTAGTTTGAAGCGTTCGTCTACAGTAGCAGTTTTTATATTTAGATTTTTCCTTGTTCTCTCCTATATAGATAGATGAATTTGGAACTCTAAATCCAACATGGTTTGTAGTAGCTCTTTCAAACTTGGCAAAATAAAGGGGTTCTCAGTTTTGTCTCTATGATTTGTTTTCTCTTCAAGTAGCCCTAATCAGAGTCTGTGGAAAAGCACTTTCATTGAAAGGGGTTGCCAAGCTTCCAAGAAATTACGAGTTTTTGAAATACCAGCAAATATTTTTTCACCCAATCTTGATGATACGTGGTGGTAATGATAAGTACACAAATCCCACTTGGCTCACCAAATTTTGTTCTTCTACGTTTAAGCATTCATTTACAGTATCAGTTTTATTTTTAGGTTTCACTCTGTTCTCTCCTACATAGATAGATGAATTTGGAACTCTAAATTCAACACGGTTTGTAGTAGCTCTTTGAAACTTGACATAATAAAGGAGTTCTCAATTTTGTCTCTATGGTTTGTTTCCTCTTCAAGTAGCCCTAAGCAGAGAATGTGGAAAAGCACTTTCATTGAAAGGGTTGCCAAGCTTCCAAGAAATTACGGGTTTCCGAAATACCAGCAAGTATTTTTTCACCCAATCTTGATGATATGTTGTGGTAATGACAAGTACACAACGCCCACTTGGCTCACCAAATTCTGTTCTTCTAGGTTGAAGCGTTTGTTTACAGTGGCAGTTTTTATTTTTAGGTTTCACTCTGTTCTCTCCTATATAGATAGATGAATTTGGAACTCTAAATCCAAGATGGTTTGTAGTAGCTCTTTGAAACTTGACAAACTAAAGTAGTTCTCAGTTTTGTCACTCTTGTTTGTTTCCTCTTCAAGTAATCCTAAGCAGAGACTGTGGAAAAGCACTTTCACTGAACGAAGTTGCCAAGCTTCCAAGAAATAACGAGTTTCCGAAATATCAGCAAATATTTTTTAACCCGATCTTGATGATACGTGGTGGTAATGACAAGTACACAACGCGCACTTGGATCACCAAATTTCCTTCTTATAGGTTGAAGCGTTCGTTTACAGTAGCAGTTTTTATTTTTAGGATTCACTCTGTTCTCTCCTATATAGATAGTTGAATTTTGAACTCTAAATCCAACTTGGTTTGTAGTAGCTCTTTGAAACTTGACAAAATAAAGAAGTTCTCAGTTTTGTCTCTGTGGTTTGTTTCCTCTTCAAGTAGCCCTTGGCACAGACTGTGGAAAAGCAGTTTCATTGAGAGGGGTTGCCAAGCTTCCAAGAACTAACGAGTTTCCGAAATACCAGCAAATATATTTTCACCCAATCTTGATGATATGTGGTGGTAATGATCAATACACAAATCCCACTGTGCTCACCAAATTTTGTTCTTCTAGTTTGAAGCGTTCGTCTACAGTAGCAGTTTTTATATTTAGATTTTTCCTTGTTCTCTCCTATATAGATAGATGAATTTGGAACTCTAAATCCAAAATGGTTTGTAGTAGCTTTTTGAAACTTGACAAAATAAAGGAGTTCTCATTTTTATCTTTAAGGTTTGTTTCCTCTTCAAGTAGCCCTAGGCACAGTCTGTGGAAAAGCACTTTCAATGAAAGGGGTTGCCAAGCTTCTAAGAAATAACAAGTTTCCGAAATATCAGAAAATATTTTTTCACCAAATCTTCATGATTCTTTGTGGTAATGAACAGTACACAAATCCCACTTGGCTCACCAAATTTTGTTCTTCTAGGTTGAAGCGTTCGTCTAGAGTAGCAGTTTTTATATTTAGGTTTCCCTCTCTTCTCTCCTATATAGAGAGATGAATTAGGAACTCAAATTCCAACATGGTTTGTAGTAGCTCTTTGAAACTTGACAAAAAAAGTAGTTCTCAGTTTTGGCTCTATTGTTTGTTTCCTCTTCAAGTAACCCTAAGCAGAGACTGTGGAAAAGCACTTTCATTGAAAGGGGTTGCCAAGCTTCCAAGAAATTACGAATTTTCGAAATACCAGCAAATATTTTTTCACCCAATCTTGATGATACGTAGTGGTAATGACAAGTACAAAAATCCAACTTGGCTCACCAAATTTTGTTCTTCTAGGTTGAAGCGTTCGTCTACAGTAGCAGTTTTTATTTTTAGTTTACACTCTGTTCTCTCTTATATAGATAGATGAATTTGGAACTCTAAATCCAACATGGTTTGTAGTAGCTCTTTGAAACTTGACAAAATAAAGTAGTTCTCAGTTTTGTCTCTATGGTTTGTTTCCTGTAGTCCTAGGCACAGACTGTGGAAAAGCACTTTCATTGAGAGGGTTTGCCAAGCTTCTAAGAAATAACGAGTTTCCAAAATACCAGCAAATATTCTTTCAAACAATCTTGATGATACTTGGTGGTAACGATCAGTACACAAATCCCACTTGGGTCACCAATTTTGTTCTTCTACGTTGAAGCATTCGTCTACAGTAGCAGTTTTTATATTAAGGTTCCACTCTGTTCTCTCCTATATAGATAGATGAATTTGGAACTCTAAACCCAACATGGTTCTTAGTAGCTCTTTGAAACTTGACAAAATAAACGAGTTCTCAGTTTTGTCTCTGTGGTTTGTTTCCTCTTCATGTAGCCCTTGGCACAGACTGTGGAAAAGCACTTTCATTGAGAGGGGTTGCCAAGCTTCTAAAAAATAACGAGTTTCCGAAATACCAGCAAATATTTTTTCACACAATCTTGATGATACATGGTCGTAATGACAAGTACACAAATCCCACTTGGTTCACCAAATTGTGTTCTTCTAGGTTGAAGCGTTCGTTTACATAGCAGTTTTTATTTTTAGGTTCCACTCTCTTCTCTCCTATATAAATAGATGAATTTGGAACTCTAAATCCAACATGGTTTGTCGTAGCTCTTTGAAACTTGACAAAATATAGGAGTTCTCAGTTTTGTCTCCATGATTTGTTTCCTCTTCAAGTAGACCTAGGCACAGACTGTTTAAGAGCACCTTCACTGAGATGGGTTGCCAAGCTTCTAAGAAATAACGAGTTTCCGAAATACCAGCAAATATTTTTTCACACAATCTTGATGTTACATGGTCGTAATGACAAGTACACAAATCCCACTTGGCTCACCAAATTTTGTTCTTCTATGTTGAAGCGATCGTCTACAGTAGCAGTTTTTATATTTAGGTTTCACTCTGTTCTCTCTTATATAAATAGATGAATTTGGAGCTCTAAATCCAACATGGTTTGTGGAAGCTTTTTGAAACTTGGCAAAATAAAGGAGTTCTAAGTGTTGTCTCTATGGTTTGTTTTCTCTTCAAGAAGCCCTAGGCACAGACTGTGGAAAAGCACTTTCATTGAAAGGGATTCCCAATGTTCTAAGAAATTACGAGTTTCCAAAATACCAGCAAATATTTTTTCAACCAATCTGGATGTTACGTGGTGATAATGAAAATTATACAAATCCCACTTGGACCACCAAATTTTGTTCTTCTATGTTGAAGCGTTCGTTTACAGTAGCTATTTTTTTTTTTAGGTTTCACTCTGTTCTCTCATATATAGATAGATGAATTTGGAACTCTAAATCCAACTTGATTTGTAGTAGCTCTTTGAAACTTGACAAAATAAAGAAGTTCTCAGTTTTGTCTCTGTGGTTTGTTTCCTCTTCAAGTAGCCCTTGGCACAGACTGTGGAAAAGCACTTTCATTGAGAGGGGTTGCCAAGATGCCAAGAACTAACGAGTTTCCGAAATACCAGCAAATATTTTTTTCACCCAATCTTGATGATACTTGGTGGTAATGATCAGTACACAAATCCCACTGTGCTCACCAAATTTTGTTCTTCTAGTTTGAAGCGTTCGTCTACAGTAGCAGTTTTTATATTTAGATTTTTCCTTGTTCTCTCCTATATAGATAGATGAATTTGGAACTCTAAATCCAACATGGTTTGTAGTAGCTCTTTCAAACTTGGCAAAATAAAGGGGTTCTCAGTTTTGTCTCTATGATTTGTTTTCTCTTCAAGTAGCCCTAATCAGAGTCTGTGGAAAAGCACTTTCATTGAAAGGGGTTGCCAAGCTTCCAAGAAATTACGAGTTTTTGAAATACCAGCAAATATTTTTTCACCCAATCTTGATGATACGTGGTGGTAATGATAAGTACACAAATCCCACTTGGCTCACCAAATTTTGTTCTTCTACGTTTAAGCATTCATTTACAGTATCAGTTTTATTTTTAGGTTTCACTCTGTTCTCTCCTACATAGATAGATGAATTTGGAACTCTAAATTCAACACGGTTTGTAGTAGCTCTTTGAAACTTGACATAATAAAGGAGTTCTCAATTTTGTCTCTATGGTTTGTTTCCTCTTCAAGTAGCCCTAAGCAGAGAATGTGGAAAAGCACTTTCATTGAAAGGGTTGCCAAGCTTCCAAGAAATTACGGGTTTCCGAAATACCAGCAAGTATTTTTTCACCCAATCTTGATGATATGTTGTGGTAATGACAAGTACACAACGCCCACTTGGCTCACCAAATTCTGTTCTTCTAGGTTGAAGCGTTTGTTTACAGTGGCAGTTTTTATTTTTAGGTTTCACTCTGTTCTCTCCTATATAGATAGATGAATTTGGAACTCTAAATCCAAGATGGTTTGTAGTAGCTCTTTGAAACTTGACAAACTAAAGTAGTTCTCAGTTTTGTCACTCTTGTTTGTTTCCTCTTCAAGTAATCCTAAGCAGAGACTGTGGAAAAGCACTTTCACTGAACGAAGTTGCCAAGCTTCCAAGAAATAACGAGTTTCCGAAATATCAGCAAATATTTTTTAACCCGATCTTGATGATACGTGGTGGTAATGACAAGTACACAACGCGCACTTGGATCACCAAATTTCCTTCTTATAGGTTGAAGCATTCGTTTACAGTAGCAGTTTTTATTTTTAGGATTCACTCTGTTCTCTCCTATATAGATAGTTGAATTTTGAACTCTAAATCCAACTTGGTTTGTAGTAGCTCTTTGAAACTTGACAAAATAAAGAAGTTCTCAGTTTTGTCTCTGTGGTTTGTTTCCTCTTCAAGTAGCCCTTGGCACAGACTGTGGAAAAGCAGTTTCATTGAGAGGGGTTGCCAAGCTTCCAAGAACTAATGAGTTTCCGAAATACCAGCAAATATATTTTCACCCAATCTTGATGATATGTGGTGGTAATGATCAATACACAAATCCCACTGTGCTCACCAAATTTTGTTCTTCTAGTTTGAAGCGTTCGTCTACAGTAGCAGTTTTTATATTTAGATTTTTCCTTGTTCTCTCCTATATAGATAGATGAATTTGGAACTCTAAATCCAAAATGGTTTGTAGTAGCTTTTTGAAACTTGACAAAATAAAGGAGTTCTCATTTTTATCTTTAAGGTTTGTTTCCTCTTCAAGTAGCCCTAGGCACAGTCTGTGGAAAAGCACTTTCAATAAAAGGGGTTGCCAAGCTTCTAAGAAATAACAAGTTTCCGAAATATCAGAAAATATTTTTTCACCAAATCTTCATGATTCTTTGTGGTAATGAACAGTACACAAATCCCACTTGGCTCACCAAATTTTGTTCTTCTAGGTTGAAGCGTTCGTCTAGAGTAGCAGTTTTTATATTTAGGTTTCCCTCTCTTCTCTCCTATATAGAGAGATGAATTAGGAACTCAAATTCCAACATGGTTTGTAGTAGCTCTTTGAAACTTGACAAAAAAAGTAGTTCTCAGTTTTGGCTCTATTGTTTGTTTCCTCTTCAAGTAGCCCTAAGCAGAGACTGTGGAAAAGCACTTTCATTGAAAGGGGTTGCCAAGCTTCCAAGAAATTACGAATTTTCGAAATACCAGCAAATATTTTTTCACCCAATCTTGATGATACGTAGTGGTAATGACAAGTACAAAAATCCAACTTGGCTCACCAAATTTTGTTCTTCTAGGTTGAAGCGTTCGTCTACAGTAGCAGTTTTTATTTTTAGTTTACACTCTGTTCTCTCTTATATAGATAGATGAATTTGGAACTCTAAATCCAACATGGTTTGTAGTAGCTCTTTGAAACTTGACAAAATAAAGTAGTTCTCAGTTTTGTCTCTATGGTTTGTTTCCTGTAGTCCTAGGCACAGACTGTGGAAAAGCACTTTCATTGAGAGGGTTTGCCAAGCTTCTAAGAAATAACGAGTTTCCAAAATACCAGCAAATATTCTTTCAAACAATCTTGATGATACTTGGTGGTAACGATCAGTACACAAATCCCACTTGGGTCACCAATTTTGTTCTTCTACGTTGAAGCATTCGTCTACAGTAGCAGTTTTTATATTAAGGTTCCACTCTGTTCTCTCCTATATAGATAGATGAATTTGGAACTCTAAACCCAACATGGTTCTTAGTAGCTCTTTGAAACTTGACAAAATAAACGAGTTCTCAGTTTTGTCTCTGTGGTTTGTTTCCTCTTCATGTAGCCCTTGGCACAGACTGTGGAAAAGCACTTTCATTGAGAGGGGTTGCCAAGCTTCTAAAAAATAACGAGTTTCCGAAATACTAGCAAATATTTTTTCACACAATCTTGATGATACATGGTCGTAATGACAAGTACACAAATCCCACTTGGTTCACCAAATTGTGTTCTTCTAGGTTGAAGCGTTCGTTTACATAGCAGTTTTTATTTTTAGGTTCCACTCTCTTCTCTCCTATATAAATAGATGAATTTGGAACTCTAAATCCAACATGGTTTGTCGTAGCTCTTTGAAACTTGACAAAATATAGGAGTTCTCAGTTTTGTCTCCATGATTTGTTTCCTCTTCAAGTAGACCTAGGCACAGACTGTTTAAGAGCACCTTCACTGAGATGGGTTGCCAAGCTTCTAAGAAATAACGAGTTTCCGAAATACCAGCAAATATTTTTTCACACAATCTTGATGTTACATGGTCGTAATGACAAGTACACAAATCCCACTTGGCTCACCAAATTTTGTTCTTCTATGTTGAAGCGATCGTCTACAGTAGCAGTTTTTATATTTAGGTTTCACTCTGTTCTCTCTTATATAAATAGATGAATTTGGAGCTCTAAATCCAACATGGTTTGTGGAAGCTTTTTGAAACTTGGCAAAATAAAGGAGTTCTAAGTGTTGTCTCTATGGTTTGTTTTCTCTTCAAGAAGCCCTAGGCACAGACTGTGGAAAAGCACTTTCATTGAAAGGGATTCCCAAGGTTCTAAGAAATTACGAGTTTCCAAAATACCAGCAAATATTTTTTCAACCAATCTGGATGTTACGTGGTGATAATGAAAATTATACAAATCCCACTTGGACCACCAAATTTTGTTCTTCTATGTTGAAGCGTTCGTTTACAGTAGCTATTTTTTTTTTTAGGTTTCACTCTGTTCTCTCATATATAGATAGATGAATTTGGAACTCTAAATCCAACTTGATTTGTAGTAGCTCTTTGAAACTTGACAAAATAAAGAAGTTCTCAGTTTTGTCTCTGTGGTTTGTTTCCTCTTCAAGTAGCCCTTGGCACAGACTGTGGAAAAGCACTTTCATTGAGAGGGGTTGCCAAGATGCCAAGAACTAACGAGTTTCCGAAATACCAGCAAATATTTTTTTCACCCAATCTTGATGATACTTGGTGGTAATGATCAGTACACAAATCCCACTGTGCTCACCAAATTTTGTTCTTCTAGTTTGAAGCGTTCGTCTACAGTAGCAGTTTTTATATTTAGATTTTTCCTTGTTCTCTCCTATATAGATAGATGAATTTGGAACTCTAAATCCAACATGGTTTGTAGTAGCTCTTTCAAACTTGGCAAAATAAAGGGGTTCTCAGTTTTGTCTCTATGATTTGTTTTCTCTTCAAGTAGCCCTAATCAGAGTCTGTGGAAAAGCACTTTCATTGAAAGGGGTTGCCAAGCTTCCAAGAAATTACGAGTTTTTGAAATACCAGCAAATATTTTTTCACCCAATCTTGATGATACGTGGTGGTAATGATAAGTACACAAATCCCACTTGGCTCACCAAATTTTGTTCTTCTACGTTTAAGCATTCATTTACAGTATCAGTTTTATTTTTAGGTTTCACTCTGTTCTCTCCTACATAGATAGATGAATTTGGAACTCTAAATTCAACACGGTTTGTAGTAGCTCTTTGAAACTTGACATAATAAAGGAGTTCTCAATTTTGTCTCTATGGTTTGTTTCCTCTTCAAGTAGCCCTAAGCAGAGAATGTGGAAAAGCACTTTCATTGAAAGGGTTGCCAAGCTTCCAAGAAATTACGGGTTTCCGAAATACCAGCAAGTATTTTTTCACCCAATCTTGATGATATGTTGTGGTAATGACAAGTACACAACGCCCACTTGGCTCACCAAATTCTGTTCTTCTAGGTTGAAGCGTTCGTTTACAGTGGCAGTTTTTATTTTTAGGTTTCACTCTGTTCTCTCCTATATAGATAGATGAATTTGGAACTCTAAATCCAACATGGTTTGTAGTAGCTCTTTGAAACTTGAAAAAATTAAGAAGTTCTCAGTTTTGTCTCTATGGTTTTTTCCTCTTCACGTAGCGCTAGGCACAGACTGTGGAAAAGCACTTTCATTGAAAGGGGTTGCCAAGCTTCTAAGGAATAATGAGTTTCCGAAATACCAGGAAATATTTTTCACCCAATCTTGATGACACTTGGTGGTAATGATCAGTACAAAATTCCCACTTGGCTCACAAAATTGTGTTCTTCTAGGTTGAAGCGTTCGTCTACAGGTGCAGTTTTTATATTTAGGGTTTCCTCTGTTCTCTCCTATATAGATAGATGAATTTGGAACTCTTAATCCAACATGGTTTGTAGTAGCTCTTTGAAACTTGACAAAAAAAGTAGTTCTCAGTTTTGTCTCTATGGTTTGGTTCCTCTTCAGTAGCCCTAAGAAAAGACTGTGGAAAAGCACTTTCATTGAAAGGGGTTGCCAAGCTTCTAAGAAATAACGAGTTTCCGAAATACCAGCAAATATTTTTTCACCCATTCTTGATGGTACGTGGTTGTAATGACAAGTACACAAATCCCTCTTGGCCCACCAAATTTTGTTCTTCTAGGTTGAAGCGTTCGTTTACAGTAGCAGTTTTTATTTTTAGGTTTCACTGTGTTCTCTCCTATATAGTTAGATGAGTTTGGAACTCTAAATCCAACATGATTCGTAGTAGCTCTTTGAAACTTGAAAAAATAAAGGAGTTCTCAGGTTTGTCTCTTTGGTTTGTTTAATCTTCAAGTAGCCTAGGCACAGACTGTGGAAAAGCACTTTCATTGAGAGGGGTTGCCAAGCTTCTAAGAAATAACGAGTTTCCGAAATACCAGCAAATATTCTTTCACCCAATCTTGATGATACTTGGTGGTAACGATCAGTACACAAATCACACTTGGCTCACCAATTTGGTTCTTCTAGGTTTAAGGGTTTGTCTACAGTAGCAGTTTTTATATTTAGGTTTCCCTATTTTCTCTCCTATATAGATAGATGAATTTGGAACTCTAAATCCAACATGGTTTGTAGTAGCTCTTTGAAACTTGACAAAATAAAGTAGTTCTCAGTTTTGTCTCTATGGTTTGTTTCCTCTTCAAGTAGCCCTAGGCACACACTGTGGAAAAGCACTTTCATTGAGAGGGGTTGCCAAGCTTCTAAGAAATAACGAGTTTCCAAAATACCAGCAAATATTTTTTCACCAAAACTTGATGATACGTGGTGTTACTGACAAGTACACAAATCCCACTTGGTCACCAAATTGTGTTCTTCTAGGTTGAAGTGTTCGTCTTACAGTAGAAGTTTTTATTTTTAGGTTTCCCTCCGTTCTCTCCTGTATAGATAGATGAATTTTTAACTCTAAATCCAACATGGTATGTAGTAGCTCTTTGAAACTTGACAAAAAAAAAGTAGTTCTCAGTTTTGTCTCTATGGTTTGTTTCATCTTCAAGTAGCCCTAAGCAGAGACTGGGGAAAAGCACTTTCATTGAAAGGGGTTGCCAAGCTTTAAAAAAATTACGAGTTTCCAAAATACCATCAAATATTTTTTCACCCCATCTTCATGATACGTGGTGGTAATGACATGTACACAAATCCCACTTGGCTAGCCACATTTTGTTCTTCTAGGTTGAAGCGTTCGTTTACAGTAGCAGTTTTTTTTTTTTTTTTTAGGTTTTACTCTGTTCTCTCCTATATAGATAGAAGAATTTGGAACTCTAAATCCAACATGGTTTGTAGTAGCTCTTTGAGTCTTGACAAAATAAAGGAGTTCTCAGTTTTGTCTCAAAGCTTTGTTTCCTCTTCAAGGAGCCCTAGGCACAGACTGTGGAAAGGCACTTTCATTGAGAGGGGTTGCCAAGCTTAAAAAATTGCGAGTTTCCGAAGTACCAGCAAATATTTTTTCACCCAATCTTGATGATACGTGGAGGTAATGATCAGTACACAATCCCACTTGTCTCACCAAATAGTGTTCTTCTAGGTTGAAGCGTTCTTCTACAGTAGCAGTTTTTATATTTAGTTTTAACTCTGTTCTCTCCTACATAGATAGATGAATTTGGAACTCTAAATCCAACATGGTTTGTACTAGCTCTTTGAAACTTGACAAAATAAAGGAGTTCTCAGTTTTGTCTCTATGGTTTTTTCGTCTTCAAGTAGCCCTAAGCAGAGACTGAGGAAAAGCACTTTCAATGAAAGGGGTTGCCAAGCTTCCAAGAAATTACGAGTTTCCGAAATACCAGCATTTATTTTTTCACCCAATCTTGATGATACGTGGTGGTAATGATCAGTACACAAATCCCACTTGGCTCACCAAATTGTGTTCTTCTGGGTTGAAGCGTTGGTCTACAGTAGCAGTTTTTATATGTAGGTTTCACTCTGTTCTCTCTTATATAGATAGATGAATATGGAACTCTAAATCTAACATGGTTTGTAGTAGCTCTTTGAAACTTGACAAAATAAAGTACTTCTCAGTTTTGTCTCTATGCTTTGTTTCCTCTTCAAATAGCCCTAGGCACAGACTGTGGAGAAGCACTTTCATTGACAGGGGTTGCCAAGCTTCCAAGAAATTACGAGTTTCCGAAATACCAGCAAATATTTTTTCACCCAATCATGATGATACGTGGTGGTAATGACAAGTACACAAATCCCACTTGGCTCACCACATTTTGTTCTTCTAGTATGAAGCGTTCGTTTACAGTAGCAGTTTATATTTTTAGGTTTCACTCTGTTCCCTCCTATATAGATAGATGAATATGGAACTCTAAATCCAACATGGTTTGTAGTAGCTCTCTGAAAGTTGACAAAATAAAGGAGTTCTCAGTTTTGTCTCTATGGTTTGTTTTCTCTTCAAGTAGCCCTAGGCACAGACTGTGGAAAAGCACTTTCATTGAGAGGGGTTGCCAAGCTCAAAAAATTACGAGGTTCCGAAATACCTGCAAATATTTTTCACCCAATCTTGATGATACTTGGTCGTAATGATCGGTACACAAATCCCACTTGACTCATCAAATTTTGTTCTTCTAGTTTGAAGCGTTCCTTTACAGTAGCAGTTAATATTTTAGGGTTTCCCTCTGTTCTCTCCTATATAGATAGATGAATTTGGACCTCTAAATCCAACATGGTTTGTAGTAACTATTTGAAACATGAAAAAAAAGAGGTAGTTCTCAGTTTTGACTCTATGGTTTGTTCAATCTTCAAGTAGCTATCAGCAGAGACTGTGGAAAAGCAATTTAATTGAAAGGGGTTTCCAAGCTTCCAAGAAATTACGAATTTCCGAAATACCAGCAAATATTTTTTCACCCAAACTTGATGATACTTGGTGGTAATGAACGGTACACAAATTCTACTTGACTCTCCAAATTTTGTTCTTCTAGATTGAAGCGTTCGTTTACAGTAGCAGTTTATATTTTTAGGTTTCACTCTCTTCTCTCCTATATAGATAGATGAATTTGGAACTCTAAATTCAACATGGTTTGTAGTAACTCTTTGAAACTTGACAAAAAAAGAAGTTCTCAGTTTTGTCTCTATGCTTTGTTTCCTCTTCAAGTAGCCCTAGGCACAGACTGAGGAAAAGCACTTTCATTGAGAGGGGTTGCCAAGCTTCCAAGAAATTACGAGTTTCCGAAATACCAGCAAATATTTTTTCACCCAAACTTGATGATACGTGGTGGTAATGACAAGTACACAAATCCCACTTAGCTCTCCAAATTTTGTTCTTCCTGGTTGATGCGTTCTTTTACAGTAGCAGTTTTTATTTTTAGGTTTCACTCTGTTCTCTCCTATATAGATAGATGAATTTGGAACTCTAAATCCAACATGGTTTGTAGTAGCTCTTTGAAACTTGACAAAATAAAGGAGTTCTCAGTTTTGTCTCTACGGTTTCTTTCCTCCTCAAGTAGCCCTAGGCACAGACGTTGGGAAAGCACTTTCATTGACAGGGGTTGCTAAGCTTCCAAGACATAACAAGTTTCCGAAAACCAGCAAATGTTTTTTCACCCAATCTTGATGATACTTGGTGGTAATGATCGGTACACAAATTCTACTTGACTCTCCAAATTTTGTTCTTCTACATTGAAGCGTTCGTTTACAGTAGCAGTTTATATTTTTAGGTTTCACTCTCTTCTCTCCTATATAGATAGATGAATTTGGAACTCTAAATTCAACATGGTTTGTAGTAACTCTTTGAAACTTGACAAAAAAAGGAGTTCTCAGTTTTGTCTCTATGCTTTGTTTCCTCTTCAAGTAGCCCTAGGCACAGACTGAGGAAAAGAACTTTCATTGACATGGGTTGGCAAGCTTCCAAGAAATTACGAGTTTCCGAAATACCAGCAAATATTTTTTCACCCAAACTTGATGATACGTGGTGGTAATGACAAGTACACAAATCCCACTTGGCTCACCAAATTTTGTTCTTCTAGGTTGATGCGTTCTTTTACAGTAGCAGTTTTTATTTTTAGGTTTCACTCTGTTCTCTCCTATATAGATAGATGAATTTGGAACTCTAAATCCAACATGGTTTGTAGTAGCTCTTTGAAACTTGACAAAATAAAGGAGTTCTCAGTTTTGTCTCTATGGTTTCTTTCCTCCTCAAGTAGCCCTAGGCACAGACTGTGGGAAAGCACTTTCATTGACAGGGGTTGCTAAGCTTCAAGACATAACAAGTTTCCGAAAACCAGCAAATGTTTTTTCACCCAATCTTGATGATACTTGGTGGTAATGAACGGTAACCAAATCCTACTTGACTCTCCAAATTTTGTTCTTCTAGATTGAAGCGTTCGTTTACAGTAGCAGTTTATATTTTTAGGTCACTCTCTTCTCTCCTATATAGATACATGAATTTGGAACTCTAAATCCAACATGGTTTGTAGTAACTCTTTGAAACTTGACAAAAAAAGGAGTTCTCAGTTTTGTCTCTATGGTTTGTTTTCTCTTCAAGTAGCCCTAGGCACAGACTGTGGAAAAGCACTTTCATTGAGAGGGGTTGCCAAGCTCAAAAAATTACGAGGTTCCGAAATACCTGCAAATATTTTTCACCCAATCTTGATGATACTTGGTCGTAATGATCGGTACACAAATCCCACTTGACTCATCAAATTTTGTTCTTCTAGTTTGAAGCGTTCCTTTACAGTAGCAGTTTATATTTTAGGGTTTCCCTCTGTTCTCTCCTATATAGATAGATGAATTTGGACCTCTAAATCCAACATGGTTTGTAGTAACTATTTGAAACATGAAAAAAAAGAGGTAGTTCTCAGTTTTGACTCTATGGTTTGTTCAATCTTCAAGTAGCTATCAGCAGAGACTGTGGAAAAGCAATTTAATTGAAAGGGGTTTCCAAGCTTCCAAGAAATTACGAATTTCCGAAATACCAGCAAATATTTTTTCACCCAAACTTGATGATACTTGGTGGTAATGAACGGTACACAAATTCTACTTGACTCTCCAAATTTTGTTCTTCTAGATTGAAGAGTTCGTTTACAGTAGCAGTTTATATTTTTAGGTTTCACTCTCTTCTCTCCTATATAGATAGATGAATTTGGAACTCTAGATTCAACATGGTTTGTAGTAACTCTTTGAAACTTGACAAAAAAAGAAGTTCTCAGTTTTGTCTCTATGCTTTGTTTCCTCTTCAAGTAGCCCTAGGCACAGACTGAGGAAAAGCACTTTCATTGAGAGGGGTTGCCAAGCTTCCAAGAAATTACGAGTTTCCGAAATACCAGCAAATATTTTTTCACCCAAACTTGATGATACGTGGTGGTAATGACAAGTACACAAATCCCACTTGGCTCACCAAATTTTGTTCTTCTAGGTTGATGCGTTCTTTTACAGTAGCAGTTTTTATTTTTAGGTTTCACTCTGTTCTCTCCTATATAGATAGATGAATTTGGAACTCTAAATCCAACATGGTTTGTAGTAGCTCTTTGAAACTTGACAAAATAAAGGAGTTCTCAGTTTTGTCTCTATGGTTTCTTTCCTCCTCAAGTAGCCCTAGGCACAGACTGTGGGAAAGCACTTTCATTGACAGGGGTTGCTAAGCTTCAAGACATAACAAGTTTCCGAAAACCAGCAAATGTTTTTTCTCCCAATCTTGATGATACTTGGTGGTAATGAACGGTAACCAAATCCTACTTGACTCTCCAAATTTTGTTCTTCTAGATTGAAGCGTTCGTTTACAGTAGCAGTTTATATTTTTAGGTCACTCTCTTCTCTCCTATATAGATAGATGAATTTGGAACTCTAAATCCAACATGGTTTGTAGTAACTCTTTGAAACTTGACAAAAAAAGGAGTTCTCAGTTTTTTCTCTATGCTTTGTTTCCTCTTCAAGTAGCCCTAGGCACAGACTGAGGAAAAGAACTTTCATTGACATGGGTTGCCAAGCTTCCACGAAATTACGAGTTTCCGCAATACCAGCAAATATTTTTTCACCCAAACTTGATGATACGTGGTGGTAATGACAAGTACACAAATCCCACTTGGCTCACCACATTTTGTTCTTCTAGGTTAAAGCGTTTGTTTACAGTAGCAGTTTTTTTTTTTTTTTTCAGGTTTTACTCTGTTCTCTCCTATATAGAGAGAAGAATTTGGAACTCTAAATCCAACATGGTTTGTAGTAGCTCTTTGAATCTTGACAAAATAAAGGAGTTCTCAGTTTTGTCTGAATGCTTTGTTTCCTCTTCAAGGAGCCCTAGGCACAGACTGTGGAAAGGCACTTTCATTGAGAGGGGTTGCCAAGCTTAAAAAATTGCGAGTTTCCGAAGTACCAGCAAATATTTTTTCACCCAATCTTGATGATACGTGGAGGTAATGATCAGTACAAAATCCCACTTGTCTCTCCAAATTGTGTTCTTCTAGGTTGAAGTGTTCTTCTACAGTAGCAGTTTTTATATTTAGTTTTAACTCTGTTCTCTCCTACATAGATAGATGAATTTGGAACTCTAAATCCAACATGGTTTGTACTAGCTCTTTGAAACTTGACAAAATAAAGTAGTTCTCAGTTTTGTCTCTATGGTTTTTTCGTCTTCAAGTAGCCCTAAGCAGAGACTGAGGAAATGCACTTTCAATGAAAGGGGTTGCCAAGCTTCCAAGAAATTACGAGTTTCCGAAATACCAGCATTTATTTTTTCACCCAATCTTGATGATACGTGGTGGTAATGATCAGTACACAAATCCCACTTGGCTCACCAAATTGTGTTCTTCTGGGTTGAAGCGTTGGTCTACAGTAGCAGTTTTTATATGTAGGTTTCACTCTGTTCTCTCTTATATAGATAGATGAATTTTAACTCTAAATCCAACATGGTTTGTAGTAGCTCTTTGAATCTTGACAAAATAAAGGAGTTCTCAGTTTTGCCTCTATAGTTTGTTTCCTCTTCAAGTATCCCTGGCACAGACTGTGGAAAAGCACTTTCATTGACAGGGGTTGCCAAGCTTCCAAGACATAACTAGTGTCCGAAATACCAGCAAATATTTTTTCACCCAATCTTGATGATACTTGGTGAGAATGATCGGTACACAAATCCCACTTGACTAACCAAATTTTTTTCTTTTAGTTTGAAGCATTCGTTTACAGTAGCAGTTTATATTTTTAGGTTTCACTCTCTTCTCTTCTATATAGATAGATGAATTTGGAACTCTAAATCCAACATGGTTTGTAGTAACTCTTTGAAATTTGACAAGAAAAGGAGTTCTCAGTTTTGTCTCTATGCTTTGTTTCCTCTTCAAGTAGCCCTAGGCACAGACTGAGGAAAAGAACTTTCATTGACATGGGTTGCCAAGCTTCCAAGAAATTACGAGTTTCCGCAATACCAGCAAATATTTTTTCACGCAAACTTGATGATACGTGGTGGTAATGACAAGTACACAAATCCCACTTGGCTCACCACATTTTGTTCTTCTAGGTTGAAGCGTTTGTTTACAGTAGCAGTTTTTTTTTTTTCAGGTTTTACTCTGTTCTCTCCTATATAGAGAGAAGAATTTGGAACTCTAAATCCAACATGGTTTGTAGTAGCTCTTTGAATCTTGACAAAATAAAGGAGTTCTCAGTTTTGTCGAATGCTTTGTTTCCTCTTCAAGGAGCCCTAGGCACAGACTGTGGAAAGGCACTTTCATTGAGAGGGGTTGCCAAGCTTAAAAAATTGCGAGTTTCCGAAGTACCAGCAAATATTTTTTCACCCAATTTTGATGATACGTGGAGGTAATGATCAGTACAAAATCCCACATGTCTCACCAAATTGTGTTCTTCTAGGTTGAAGCGTTCTTCTACAGTAGCAGTTTTTATATTTAGTTTTAACTCTGTTCTCTCCTACATAGATAGATGAATTTGGAACTCTAAATCCAACATGGTTTGTACTAGCTCTTTGAAACTTGACAAAATAAAGGAGTTCTCAGTTTTGTCTCTATGGTTTTTTCGTCTTCAAGTAGCCCTAAGCAGAGACTGAGGAAAAGCACTTTCAATGAAAGGGGTTGCCAAGCTTCCAAGAAATTACGAGTTTCCGAAATACCAGCATTTATTTTTTCACCCAATCTTGATGATACGTGGTGGTAATGATCAGTACACAAATCCCACTTGGCTCACCAAATTGTGTTTTTCTGGGTTGAAGCGTTGGTCTACAGTAGCAGTTTTTATATGTAGGTTTCACTCTGTTCTCTCTTATATAGATAGATGAATTTGGAACTCTAAATCCAACATGGTTTGTAGTAGCTCTTTGAATCTTGACAAAATAAAGGAGTTCTCAGTTTTGCCTCTATAGTTTGTTTCCTCTTCAAGTAGCCCTGGCACAGACTGTGGAAAAGCACTTTCATTGACAGGGGTTGCCAAGCTTCCAAGACATAACTAGTGTCCGAAATACCAGCAAATATTTTTTCACCCAATCTTGATGATACTTGGTGAGAATGATCGGTACACAAATCCGACTTGACAAACCAAATTTTTTTCTTTTAGTTTGAAGCATTCGTTTACAGTAGCAGTTTATATTTTTAGGTTTTCCTCTGTTCTCTCATACATAGATAGATGAATTTGGAACTCTAAATCCACCATAGTTTGTAGTAACTCTTTGATACTTGACAAAAAAATAGTTCTCAGTTTTGTCTCTATGGTTTGTTTAATCTTCAAGAAGCTCTAAGCAGAGACTGTGGAAAAGCACTTTAATTGAAAGGGGTTGCCAAGCGTCCAAGAAATTACGAGTTTCCGAAATACCAGCAAATATTTTTTGAACCCAATCTGGATGATACGTGGTGGTAATGACAAGTACACAAATCCGACTTGGCTCCCCAAATTTTGTTCTTCTAGGTTGAACCGTTCGTTTACAGTAGCAGCTTTCATTTTTAGGTTTCACTCTCTTCTCTCCTATATAGAAAGATGAATTTGGAACTCTAAATCCACCATGGTTTGTAGTAGCTCTTTGAAACTTGACAAAATAAAGGAGTTCTCAGTTTTGTCTCTACGGTTTGTTTCCTCTTCAAGTAGCCCTAGGCACAGACTGTGGAAAAGCACTTTCATTGACAGGGGTTGCCAAGCTTCCAAGACATAACGATTTTCCGAAATACCAGCAAATGTTTTTTCACCCAATCTTGATGATACTAGGTGGTAATGATCGGTACACAAATCCCACTTGGCTCACCAAATTTTGTTCTTCTAGTTTGAAGCGTTCGTCTACAGTAGCAGTTTTTATATTTAGGTTTCCCTCTGTTTTCTCTTATATAGATAGATGAATTTGGAACTCTAAATCCAACATGGTTTGTAGTAGCTCTTTGAAACGTGACAAAAAAAAGTAGTTCTCAGTTTTATCTCTATGGTTTGTTTCGTCTTCAAGTAGCCCTAAGCAGAGACTGGGGTAAAGCACTTTCATTGAAACGGGTTGCCAAGCTTCCAAGAAATTACGAGTTTCCGAAATACCAGCAAATATTTTTTCACCCAATCTTCATGATACGTGGTGGTAATGACAAGTACACCAATCCCACTTGGCTCACCAAATTTTGATCTTCTAGGTTGAAGCGTTCGTTTACAGTAGCAGTTTATTTTTTTTTTTTAGGTTTTACTCTTTTCTCTCCTATATAGATAGATGAATTTGAAACACTAAATCCAACATGATTTGTAGTAGCTCTTTGAATCTTGACAAAATAAAGGAGTTCTCAGTTTGGTCTCAATGCTTTGTTTCCTGTTCAATTTGCCCTAGGAACAGACTGGGGAAAAGCACTTTCATTTAAATGGGTTGCCAAGCTTCCAAGAAATTAAGAGTTTCCGAAATACCAGCAAATATTTTTTCACCCAATCTTGATGATACTTGGTGGTAATGATCGGTACACAAATCCCACTTGACTCACCAAATTTTGTTCTTCTAGTTTGAAGCGTTCATTTAAGTTAACAGTTTTTATTTTTAGGTTTCCCTCTGTTCTCTCCTATATAGATAGATGAATTTGGAACTCTAAATCCAACATAGTTTGTAGTAACTCTTTGATACTTGACAAAAAAAAGTTCTCAGTTTTGTCTCTATGGTTTGTTTAATCTTCAAGAAGCTCTAAGCAGAGACTGTGGAAAAGCACTTTAATTGAAAGGGGTTGCCAAGCGTCCAAGAAATTACGAGTTTCCGAAATACCAGCAAATATTTTTTGAACCCAATCTGGATGATACGTGGTGGTAATGACAAGTACACAAATCCCACTTGGCTCACCAAATTTTGTTCTTCTAGGTTGAACCATTCGTTTACAGTAGCAGCTTTCATTTTTAGGTTTCACTCTCTTCTCTCCTATATAGAAAGATGAATTTGGAACTCTAAATCCACCATGGTTTGTAGTAGCTCTTTGAAACTTGACAAAATAAAGGAGTTCTCAGTTTTGTCTCTACGGTTTGTTTCCTCTTCAAGTAGCCCTAGGCACAGACTGTGGAAAAGCACTTTCATTGACAGGGCTTGCCAAGCTTCCACGAAATTACGAGTTTCCGCAATACCAGCAAATATTTTTTCACCCAAACTTGATGATACGTGGTGGTAATGACAAGTACACAAATCCCACTTGGCTCACCACATTTTGTTCTTCTAGGTTAAAGCGTTTGTTTACAGTAGCAGTTTTTTTTTTTTTTTTTCAGGTTTTACTCTGTTCTCTCCTATATAGAGAGAAGAATTTGGAACTCTAAATCCAACATGGTTTGTAGTAGCTCTTTGAATCTTGACAAAATAAAGGAGTTCTCAGTTTTGTCTGAATGCTTTGTTTCCTCTTCAAGGAGCCCTAGGCACAGACTGTGGAAAGGCACTTTCATTGAGAGGGGTTGCCAAGCTTAAAAAATTGCGAGTTTCCGAAGTACCAGCAAATATTTTTTCACCCAATCTTGATGATACGTGGAGGTAATGATCAGTACAAAATCCCACTTGTCTCTCCAAATTGTGTTCTTCTAGGTTGAAGTGTTCTTCTACAGTAGCAGTTTTTATATTTAGTTTTAACTCTGTTCTCTCCTACATAGATAGATGAATTTGGAACTCTAAATCCAACATGGTTTGTACTAGCTCTTTGAAACTTGACAAAATAAAGTAGTTCTCAGTTTTGTCTCTATGGTTTTTTCGTCTTCAAGTAGCCCTAAGCAGAGACTGAGGAAATGCACTTTCAATGAAAGGGGTTGCCAAGCTTCCAAGAAATTACGAGTTTCCGAAATACCAGCATTTATTTTTTCACCCAATCTTGATGATACGTGGTGGTAATGATCAGTACACAAATCCCACTTGGCTCACCAAATTGTGTTCTTCTGGGTTGAAGCGTTGGTCTACAGTAGCAGTTTTTATATGTAGGTTTCACTCTGTTCTCTCTTATATAGATAGATGAATTTTAACTCTAAATCCAACATGGTTTGTAGTAGCTCTTTGAATCTTGACAAAATAAAGGAGTTCTCAGTTTTGCCTCTATAGTTTGTTTCCTCTTCAAGTATCCCTGGCACAGACTGTGGAAAAGCACTTTCATTGACAGGGGTTGCCAAGCTTCCAAGACATAACTAGTGTCCGAAATACCAGCAAATATTTTTTCACCCAATCTTGATGATACTTGGTGAGAATGATCGGTACACAAATCCCACTTGACTAACCAAATTTTTTTCTTTTAGTTTGAAGCATTCGTTTACAGTAGCAGTTTATATTTTTAGGTTTCACTCTCTTCTCTTCTATATAGATAGATGAATTTGGAACTCTAAATCCAACATGGTTTGTAGTAACTCTTTGAAATTTGACAAGAAAAGGAGTTCTCAGTTTTGTCTCTATGCTTTGTTTCCTCTTCAAGTAGCCCTAGGCACAGACTGAGGAAAAGAACTTTCATTGACATGGGTTGCCAAGCTTCCAAGAAATTACGAGTTTCCGCAATACCAGCAAATATTTTTTCACGCAAACTTGATGATACGTGGTGGTAATGACAAGTACACAAATCCCACTTGGCTCACCACATTTTGTTCTTCTAGGTTGAAGCGTTTGTTTACAGTAGCAGTTTTTTTTTTTTCAGGTTTTACTCTGTTCTCTCCTATATAGAGAGAAGAATTTGGAACTCTAAATCCAACATGGTTTGTAGTAGCTCTTTGAATCTTGACAAAATAAAGGAGTTCTCAGTTTTGTCGAATGCTTTGTTTCCTCTTCAAGGAGCCCTAGGCACAGACTGTGGAAAGGCACTTTCATTGAGAGGGGTTGCCAAGCTTAAAAAATTGCGAGTTTCCGAAGTACCAGCAAATATTTTTTCACCCAATTTTGATGATACGTGGAGGTAATGATCAGTACAAAATCCCACATGTCTCACCAAATTGTGTTCTTCTAGGTTGAAGCGTTCTTCTACAGTAGCAGTTTTTATATTTAGTTTTAACTCTGTTCTCTCCTACATAGATAGATGAATTTGGAACTCTAAATCCAACATGGTTTGTACTAGCTCTTTGAAACTTGACAAAATAAAGGAGTTCTCAGTTTTGTCTCTATGGTTTTTTCGTCTTCAAGTAGCCCTAAGCAGAGACTGAGGAAAAGCACTTTCAATGAAAGGGGTTGCCAAGCTTCCAAGAAATTACGAGTTTCCGAAATACCAGCATTTATTTTTTCACCCAATCTTGATGATACGTGGTGGTAATGATCAGTACACAAATCCCACTTGGCTCACCAAATTGTGTTTTTCTGGGTTGAAGCGTTGGTCTACAGTAGCAGTTTTTATATGTAGGTT
Source organism: Callospermophilus lateralis (assembly GCF_048772815.1). Lineage (NCBI taxonomy): Eukaryota > Metazoa > Chordata > Mammalia > Rodentia > Sciuridae > Callospermophilus > Callospermophilus lateralis. Next base: position 168,420 of record NW_027513204.1, on the reverse strand, counting down.
TCACTCTGTTCTCTCTTATATAGATAGATGAATTTGGAACTCTAAATCCAACATGGTTTGTAGTAGCTCTTTGAATCTTGACAAAATAAAGGAGTTCTCAGTTTTGCCTCTATAGTTTGTTTCCTCTTCAAGTAGCCCTGGCACAGACTGTGGAAAAGCACTTTCATTGACAGGGGTTGCCAAGCTTCCAAGACATAACTAGTGTCCGAAATACCAGCAAATATTTTTTCACCCAATCTTGATGATACTTGGTGAGAATGATCGGTACACAAATCCGACTTGACAAACCAAATTTTTTTCTTTTAGTTTGAAGCATTCGTTTACAGTAGCAGTTTATATTTTTAGGTTTTCCTCTGTTCTCTCATACATAGATAGATGAATTTGGAACTCTAAATCCACCATAGTTTGTAGTAACTCTTTGATACTTGACAAAAAAATAGTTCTCAGTTTTGTCTCTATGGTTTGTTTAATCTTCAAGAAGCTCTAAGCAGAGACTGTGGAAAAGCACTTTAATTGAAAGGGGTTGCCAAGCGTCCAAGAAATTACGAGTTTCCGAAATACCAGCAAATATTGTTTGAACCCAATCTGGATGATACGTGGTGGTAATGACAAGTACACAAATCCGACTTGGCTCCCCAAATTTTGTTCTTCTAGGTTGAACCGTTCGTTTACAGTAGCAGCTTTCATTTTTAGGTTTCACTCTCTTCTCTCCTATATAGAAAGATGAATTTGGAACTCTAAATCCACCATGGTTTGTAGTAGCTCTTTGAAACTTGACAAAATAAAGGAGTTCTCAGTTTTGTCTCTACGGTTTGTTTCCTCTTCAAGTAGCCCTAGGCACAGACTGTGGAAAAGCACTTTCATTGACAGGGGTTGCCAAGCTTCCAAGACATAACGATTTTCCGAAATACCAGCAAATGTTTTTTCACCCAATCTTGATGATACTAGGTGGTAATGATCGGTACACAAATCCCACTTGGCTCACCAAATTTTGTTCTTCTAGGTTGAAGCGTTCGTCTACAGTAGCAGTTTTTATATTTAGGTTTCCCTCTGTTTTCTCTTATATAGATAGATGAATTTGGAACTCTAAATCCAACATGGTTTGTAGTAGCTCTTTGAAACGTGACAAAAAAAAGTAGTTCTCAGTTTTATCTCTATGGTTTGTTTCGTCTTCAAGTAGCCCTAAGCAGAGACTGGGGTAAAGCACTTTCATTGAAACGGGTTGCCAAGCTTCCAAGAAATTACGAGTTTCCGAAATACCAGCAAATATTTTTTCACCCAATCTTCATGATACGTGGTGGTAATGACAAGTACACCAATCCCACTTGGCTCACCAAATTTTGATCTTCTAGGTTGAAGCGTTCGTTTACAGTAGCAGTTTATTTTTTTTTTTTTAGGTTTTACTCTTTTCTCTCCTATATAGATAGATGAATTTGAAACACTAAATCCAACATGATTTGTAGTAGCTCTTTGAATCTTGACAAAATAAAGGAGTTCTCAGTTTGGTCTCAATGCTTTGTTTCCTGTTCAATTTGCCCTAGGAACAGACTGGGGAAAAGCACTTTCATTTAAATGGGTTGCCAAGCTTCCAAGAAATTAAGAGTTTCCGAAATACCAGCAAATATTTTTTCACCCAATCTTGATGATACTTGGTGGTAATGATCGGTACACAAATCCCACTTGACTCACCAAATTTTGTTCTTCTAGTTTGAAGCGTTCATTTAAGTTAACAGTTTTTATTTTTAGGTTTCCCTCTGTTCTCTCCTATATAGATAGATGAATTTGGAACTCTAAATCCAACATAGTTTGTAGTAACTCTTTGATACTTGACAAAAAAAAGTTCTCAGTTTTGTCTCTATGGTTTGTTTAATCTTCAAGAAGCTCTAAGCAGAGACTGTGGAAAAGCACTTTAATTGAAAGGGGTTGCCAAGCGTCCAAGAAATTACGAGTTTCCGAAATACCAGCAAATATTTTTTGAACCCAATCTGGATGATACGTGGTGGTAATGACAAGTACACAAATCCCACTTGGCTCACCAAATTTTGTTCTTCTAGGTTGAACCATTCGTTTACAGTAGCAGCTTTCATTTTTAGGTTTCACTCTCTTCTCTCCTATATAGAAAGATGAATTTGGAACTCTAAATCCACCATGGTTTGTAGTAGCTCTTTGAAACTTGACAAAATAAAGGAGTTCTCAGTTTTGTCTCTACGGTTTGTTTCCTCTTCAAGTAGCCCTAGGCACAGACTGTGGAAAAGCACTTTCATTGACAGGGCTTGCCAAGCTTCCAAGACATAACGATATTCCGAAATACCAGCAAAAGTTTTTTCACCCAATCTTGATGATACTAGGTGGTAATGATCGGTACACAAATCCCACTTGGCTCACCAAATTTTGTTCTTCTAGGTTGAAGCGTTCGTCTACAGTAGCAGTTTTTATATTTAGGTTTCCCTCTGTTTTCTCTTATATAGATAGATGAATTTGGAACTCTAAATCCAACATGGTTTGTAGTAGCTCTTTGAAAGGTGACAAAAAAAAGTAGTTCTCAGTTTTGTCTCTATGGTTTGTTTCGTCTTCAAGTAGCCCTAAGCAGAGACTGGGGTAAAGCACTTTCATTGAAACGGGTTGCCAAGCTTCCAAGAAATTACGAGTTTCCGAAATACCAACAAATATTTTTTCACCCAATCTTGATGATACTTGGTGGTAATGATCGGTACACAAATCCCACTTGACTCACCAAATTTTGTTCTTCTAGTTTGAAGCGTTCATTTAAGTTAACAGTTTTTATTTTTAGGTTTCCCTCTGTTCTCTCCTATATAGATAGATGAATTTGGAACTCTAAATCCAACATAGTTTGTAGTAACTCTTTGATACTTGACAAAAAAAAGTTCTCAGTTTTGTCTCTATGGTTTGTTTAATCTTCAAGAAGCTCTAAGCAGAGACTGTGGAAAAGCACTTTAATTGAAAGGGGTTGCCAAGCGTCCAAGAAATTACGAGTTTCCGAAATACCAGCAAATATTTTTTGAACCCAATCTGGATGATACGTGGTGGTAATGACAAGTACACAAATCCCACTTGGCTCACCAAATTTTGTTCTTCTAGGTTGAACCGTTCGTTTACAGTAGCAGCTTTCATTTTTAGGTTTCACTCTCTTCTCTCCTATATAGAAAGATGAATTTGGAACTCTAAATCCACCATGGTTTGTAGTAGCTCTTTGAAACTTGACAAAATAAAGGAGTTCTCAGTTTTGTCTCCACGGTTTGTTTCCTCTTCAAATAGCCCTAGGCACAGACTGTGGAAAAGCACTTTCATTGACAGGGGTTGCCAAGCTTCCAAGACATAACGATATTCCGAAATACCAGCAAAAGTTTTTTCACCCAATCTTGATGATACTAGGTGGTAATGATCGGTACACAAATCCCACTTGACTCACCAAATTTTGTACTACTAGTTTGAAGCGTTCGTTTACAGTAGCAGTTTATATTTTTAGGTTTCCCTCTGTTCTCTCCTATATAGATAGATGAATTTGGAACTCTAAATCCAACATGGTTTGTAGTAACTCTTTGAAACTTTACAAAAAAAAGTAGTTCTCAGTTTTGTATCTATGGTTTGTTTAATCTTCAAGTAGCCCTAAGCAGAGACTTTGGAAAAGCACTTTAATTTAAAGGGGTTGTCAAGCTTCCAAGAAATTACAAGTTTCTGAAATACCAGCAAATATTTTTTCAACCAAACTTGATGATACGTGGTGGTAATGACAAGTACACAAATCCCACTTGGCTCAGCAAATTTTGTTCTTCTAGGTTGAAGCGTTCGTCTACAGTAGCAGTTTTTATATTTACGTTTCCCTCTGTTTTCTCTTATATGGATAGATGAATTTGGAACTCTAAGTCCAACATGGTTTGAAGTAGCTCTTTGAAACGTGACAAAATAAAGGAGTTCTCATTTTTGTCTCTATGGTTTGGTTCCTCTTCAAGTAGACATAAGCAGAGACTGTGGAAAAGCACTTTCATTGAAGGGCGTTGCCAAGATTCCACGAAATAACGAGTTTCCGAAATACCAGCCAATATTTTTTCACCCAATCTTGATGATACTTGGTGGTAATGATCGGTACACAAATCCCACTTGGCTCACCAAATTTTGTTCTTCTAGGTTGAAGCGTTCGTCTACAGTAGCAGTTTTTATATTTAGGTTTCCCTCTGTTTTCTCTTATATAGATAGATGAATTTGGAACTCTAAATCCAACATGGTTTGTAGTAGCTCTTTGAAACTTGACAAAAAAAAAGTAGTTCTCAGTTTTGTCTCTATGGTTTGTTTCATCTTCAAGTAGCCCTAAGCAGAGACTGGGGTAAAGCACTTTCATTGAAACGGGTTGCCAAGCTTCCAAGAAATTACGAGTTTCCGAAATACCAGCAAATATTTTTTCACCCAATCTTCATGATACGTGGTGGTAATGACAAGTACACAAATGTCACTTGGCTCACCAAATTTTGATCTTCTAGGTTGAAGCGTTCGTTTACAGTAGCAGTTTATTTTTTTTTTTTTTAGGTTTTACTCTTTTCTCTCCTATATAGATAGATGAATTTGGAACTCTAAATCCAACATGGTTTGTAGTAGCTCTTTGAATCTTGACGAAATAAAGGAGTTCTCAGTTTGGTCTCAATGCCTTGTTTCCTGTTCAAGTTGCCCTAGGAACAGACTGGGGAAAAGCACTTTCATTTAAATGGGTTGCCAAGCTTCCAAGAAATTAAGAGTTTCCAAAATACCAGCAAATATTTTTTCACCCAATCATGATGATACTTGGTGGTAATGATCGGTACACAAATCCCACTTTACTCACCAAATTTTGTTCTTCTAGTTTGAAGCGTTTGTTTAAGTTAACAGTTTTTATTTTTAGGTTTCCCTCTGTTCTCTCCTATATAGATAGATGAATTTGGAACTCTAAATCCAACATAGTTTGTAGTAACTCTTTGATACTTGACAAAAAAAAGTTCTCATTTTTGTCTCTATGGTTTGTTGAATCTTCAAGTAGCTCTAAGCAGAGACTGTGGAAAAGCACTTTAATTGAAAGGGGTTGCCAAGCATCCAAGAAATTACGAGTTTCCGAAATACAAGCAAATATTTTTTCACCCAATCTGGATGATACGTTGTGGTAATGACAAGTACACAAATCCCACTTGGCTCACCAAATTTTGTTCTTCTAGGTTGAAGCTTTCGTTTACAGTAGCAGCTTTCATTTTTAGGTTTCACTCTCTTCTCTCCTATATAGATAGATGAGTTTGGAACTCTAAATCCAACATGGTTTGTAGTAGCTCTTTGAAACTTGACAAAATAAAGGAGTTCTCAGTTTTGTCTCTACGGTTAGTTTCCTCTTCAAGTAGCCCTAGGCACAGACTGTGGAAAAGCACTTTCATTGACAGGGGTTGCCAAGCTTCCAAGACATAACGATTTTCCGTAATACCAGCAAATGTTTTTTCACCCAATCTTGATGATACTTGGTGGGAATGATCGGTACACAATTCCCACTTGACTCACCAAATTTTGTTCTTCTAGTTTGAAGCGTTCGTTTACAGTAGCAGTTTATATTTTTAGGTTTCCCTCTGTTCTCTCCTATATAGATAGATGAATTTGGAACTCTAAATCCAACATGGTTTGCAGAAGCTCTTTGAAACTTGACAAAATAAAGGAGTTCTCATTTTTGTCTATGGTTTGTTTCCTCTTCAAGTAGACCTAAGCAGAGCCTGTGGAAAAGCACTTTCATTGAAAGACGTTGCCAAGATTCCACGAAATTACGAGTTTCCGAAATACCAGCAAATATTTTTTTACCCAATCTTTATGATACGTGGTGGTAATGACAAGTGCACAAATCCCACTTGGCTCACCAAATTTTGATCTTCTAGGTTGAAGCTTTCTTTTACAATAGCAGTTTTTTTTTATGTTTCACTCTGTTCTCTCCTATATAGATAGATGAATTTGGAACTCTAAATCCAACAAGGTTTGTAGTAGCTCTTTGAAACTTGACAAACTAAAGGAGTTCTCAGTTTTGTCCCTATGGTTTGTTTCCTCTTCAAGTAGCCCTAGGAACAGACTGTGGAAAAGCTCTTTCATTGAGAGGGGTTGCCAAGCTTCTAAGAAATAACGAGTTTCCGAAATACCAGCAAATATTTTTTCACCCAATCTTGATGATACTTGGTTTTAATGATCAGTACCCAAATCCCACTTGGCTCCCCAAATTTTGTTCTTCTAGGTTGAAGCGTTCGTCTACAGTAGCAGTTTTTATATTTAGATTTCACTTTGTTCTCTCCTATCTATATAGATGAATTTGGAACTCTAAATCCAACATGGTTCGTAGTAGTCCTTGAAACTTGACAAAATAAAGTAGTTCTCAGTTTTGTCTCTATGGTTTTTTTTCTCTTCAAGAAGCCCTAGGTACAGACTCTGGAAAAGCACTTTGATTGAAAGGGGTTGCCAAGCTACCAAGAAATAACGAGTTTGGGAAATACTAGAAAATATTTTTTCACCCAATCTTGATGATCCTTTGTGGTAATGATCGGTACAAAAATCCGACTTGGCTCACCAAATTTTGTTCTTCTACTTTGAAGCGTTCGTTTCCACTAGCAGTTTATATTTTTATGTTTTCCTCTGTTCTCTCCTATAGAGATAGATGAATTCGGAACTCTAAATCGAACATGGTTTGTAGTAGCTCTTTGAAAATTGAAGAAAATTAGTTCTCAGTTTTGTCTCTATGATTTTTTTCCTCTTCAAGTAGCCCTATGTAGACACTGTAGAAAAGCACTTTCATTGAAAGGGGTTGCCAAGCTTCCAAGAAATTACGAGTTTCCGAAATACCAGCAAATATTTTTTCACCCCATCTTGATGATACGTGATGGTAATGACAAGTATAGAAATCCCACTTGGCTCACCAAATTTTGTTCTTCTAAGTTGAAGCGTTCGTTTACAGTAGCAGTTTTTATATTTAGGTTTCCCTATGTTCTCTCCTATATAGATAGATGAATTTGGAACTCTAAATCCAACATGGATTGTAGTAGCTCTTTGAAACTTGACAAAATGAAGGAGTTCTCAGTTTTGTCTCTATGGTTTGTTTCCTCTTCAAGTAGCCCTAGGCACCGTCTGTGGAAAAGCACTTTCATTCAGAGGGGTTGCCCACCTTCTAACAAATAACGAGTTTCAGAAATACCAGCAAATATTTTTTCACCCAATCTTGATGATACTTGGTGGTAATGATCAGTACACAAAACCAACTTGGCTCACCAAATTTTGTTCTTGTAGGTTGAAGCGTTCGTCTACGGTAGCATTTTTTATATTTAGGTTTCACTCTTTTCTCTCCTATATAGATAGATGAATTTTGAACTCTAAATCCAACATGGTTTGTAGTAGCTCTTTGAAACTTGACGAAATAAAGTAGTTCTCAGTTTTGTCTCTGTGGTTTGTTTCCTCTTCAAGAGGCCTAGGCACTGACTGTGGAAAAGCACTTTCATTGAAATGGGTTGCCAAGCTTCCAAGAAATTAAGAGTTTCCGAAATACCAGCAAATATATTTTCACCCAATCTTGATGATACATGGTCGTAATGATCGGTACACAAATACCACTTGACTCACCAAATTTCGTTCTTCGAGGTTGAAGCGTTCGTTTACAGTAGCAGTTTTATTTTTAGGTTTCCCTCTGTTCTCTCCTATATATATAGATGAATTTGGAACTCTAAATCCGACATGGTTTGTAGTAGCTCTTTAAAACTTGACAAAATGAAGGAGTTCTCAGTTTTGTCTCTATGGTTTGTTTCCTCTTCAAGTAGCCCTAGGCACAGACTATGGAAAAGCATTTTCATTGAGAGGGGTTGCCAAGCTTCTTAGAAATAACGAGGTTCCGAAATGCCAGCAAATATTTTTTCACCCAATCATGATGATACGTGGTGGTAATGATCAGTACACAAATCCCACTTGGCTCACCAAATTGTTTTCTTCTAGGTTGAAGCGTTCGTCTACAGCTGCAGTTTTTATATTTAGGTTTTACTCTGTTCTCTCTTATATAGATAGATGAATTTAGAACTCTAAATCCAACATGGTTTGTAGTAGCTCTTTGAAACTTGACAAAATAAAGGAGTTCTCAGTTTTGTCTCTATGGTTTGTTTCCTCTTCAAGTACCTTTAGGCACAGACTGTGGAAAAGCACTTTCATGGAGAGCGGTTGCCAAGATTCTAAGAAATAACGAGTTTCCGAAATACCAGCAAATATTTCTTCACCCAATCTTGATGATTCGTGGTGGTAATGATCAGTACACAAATCCCACTTGGATCACCAAATTTTGTTGTTCTAGGTTGAAGCGTTCCTCTACAGTAGCATTTTTTATATTAAGGATTTCCTCTGTTCTCTCCTATATAGATAGATGAACTTGGAACTCTAAATCCAACATGGTTTGTAGTAGATCTTTGAAACTTGACAAAATAAAGGAGTTCTCAGTTTTTTCTTTATGATATGTTTCCTCTTCATGTAGCCCTAAGCAGAGACTGTGGAAAAGCACTTTCATTGAAAGGGTTGGAAGCTTCCAAGAAATTACGAGTTTCTGAAATACCAGCAAATATTTTTTCACCCAAACTTGATCATACGTGGTGGTAATGACAAGTAAACAAATCAAACTTGGCTCACCAAATTTTGATCTTCTAGGTCAAAGCGTTCATTTACAGTAGCTGGTTTTATTTTTAGTTTTCTCTCTGTTCTCTCCTATACAGACAGATGAATTTGGAACTCTAAATCCAACATGGTTTGTACTAGCTCTTTGAAACTTGAGAAAATAAAGGAGTTCTCAGTTTTGACTCTATGATTTGTTTCCTCTTCAAGTAGCCCTAAGCAGAGAGTGTGGAAAAGCACTTTCATTGAAAGGAGTTGCCTATCTTCCAAGAAATAACGAGTTTCAAAAATACCAGTAAATATTTTTTCACCCAATCTTGATGATCCGTGGTGGTAATGACAAGTACACAAATACCACTTGGCTCAACAAATTTTATTCATCTAGGTTGATGCGTTTACAGTAGCAGTTTATATTTTTGGGTTTCCCTCTGTTCTCTCCTATATAGATAGATGAATTTGGAACTCTAAATCCAACATGGTTTTTAGTAACTCTTTGAAACATGACAAAAAAAGTAGTTCTCAGTTTTGTCTCTATGCTTTGTTTCCTCTTCATGTAGCCCTAGGCACAGAGTGTGGAAAAGCACTTTCATTGACAGGGGTTGCCAATCTTCCAAGAAATTACGAGTTTCCGAAATACCAGCAAATATTTTTTCACCCAATTTTATGATACGTGGTGGTAATGAAAAGTACACAAATCCCACTTGGCTCACCACATTTTGTTCTTCTGTATGAAGCGTTCGTTTACAGTAGCAGTTTTTATTTTTAGGTTTCACTCTCTTCTCTCCTACATAGATAGATGAATTTGGAACACTAAATCCAACATGGTTTGTACTAGCTCTTTGAAATTTGACAAAATAAAGGAGTTCTCAGTTTTGTCTCTATGGTTTTTTCGTCTTCAAGTAGCCCTAAGCAGAGACTGGGGAAAAGCACTTTCATTGAAAGGGGTTGCCAAGCTTCCAAGAAATTACGAGTTTCCGAAATACCAGCAAATATTTTTTCACCCAATCTTGATGATACGTGGTGGTAACGATCAGTACACAAATCCCACTTGGCTCACCAAATTGTGTTCTTCTTGGTTGAAGCGTTGGTCTACAGTAGCAGTTTTTATATGTAGGTTTCACTCTGTTCTCTCTTATATAGATAGATGAATTTGGAACTCTAAATCCAGCATGGTTTGTAGTAGCTCTTTGAAACTTGAAAAAATAAAGTAGTTCTCAGTTTTGTCTCTATGCTTTGTTTCCTCTTCAAATTGCCCTAGGCACAGACTGTGGAGAAGCACTTTCATTGACAGGGGTTGCCAAGCTTCCAAGAAATTACGAGTTTCCGAAATACCAGCAAATATTTTTTCACCCAATCATGATGGTACGTGGTGGGAATGACAAGTACACAAATCCCACTTGGCTCACCACATTTTGTTCTTCTAGTATGAAGCGTTCGTTTACAGTAGCAGTTTATATTTTTAGGTTTCACTCTGTTCTCTCCTATATAGATAGATGATTTTGGAACTCTAAATCCAACATGGTTTGTTGTAGCTCTTTGAAACTTGACAAAATAAAGGAGTTCACAGTTTTTCTCTATGGTCTCTTTCCTCCTCAAGTGGCCCTAGGCACAGACTGTGGAAAAGCACTTTCATTGACAGGGGTTGCCAAGCTTCCAAGACATAACAAGTTTCCGAAAACCAGCAAATCTTTTTTCACCCAATCTTGATGATACTTGGTGGTAATGAACAGTACACAAATCCTACTTGACTCTCCAAATTTTGTTCTTCTAGATTTAAGCGTTCGTTTACAGTAGCAGTGTATATTTTTAAGTTTCACTCTCTTCTCTCCTATATAGATAGATGAATTTGGAACTCTAAATCCAACATGGTTTGTAGTAACTCTTTGAAACTTGACAAAAAAAGGAGTTCTCAGTTTTGTCTCTATGCTTTGCTTCGTCTTCAAGTAGCCCTAGGCACAGACTGAGGAAAAGAACTTTCATTGACAGGGGTTGCCAAACTTCCAAAAAATTACGAGTTTCCAAAATACCATAAATATTTTTTCACCCAATCATGTTGATACGTGGTGGTAATGACAAGTACACAAATCCCACTTGGCTCACCACATTTTGTTCTTCTAGATTTAAGCATTCGTTTACAGTAGCAGTTTTTATTTTTAGGTTTCCCTCTGTTCTCTCCTATATAGATAGCTGAATTTGGAACTCTAAATCCAACATGGTTTGTAGTAGCTATTTGAAACTTGACAAAATAAAGGAGTTCTCAGTTTTGTCTGTATGGTTTGTTACCTCTTCAAGTATCCCTAGGCCCAGACTGTGGAAAAGCACATTCATTGAGAGGGGTTGCCAAGCTTCTAAGAAATTACGAGTTTACGAAATACCAGCAAATATTTTTTCACCCAATCTTGATGATACGTGGTGGTAATGATCAGAACACAAATCCCACTTGGCTGACCAAATTGTGTTCTGCAAGGTTGAAGCGTTTGTCTACAGTAGCAGTTTTTATATGTAGGTTTCACTCTGTTCTCTCTTATATAGGTAGATGAATTTGGAACTCTAAATCCAACATGCTTTGTAGTAGCTCTTTGAAACTTGACAAAATAAAGTAGTTCTCAGTTTTGTCTCTATGCTTTGTTTCCTCTTCATGTAGCCCTAGGCACAGACTGTGGAAAAGCACTTTCATTGACAGGGGTTGCCAATCTTCCAAAAAATTACGAGTTTCTGAAATACCAGCAAATATTTTTTCACCCAATTTGATGATACGTGGTAGTAATGAAAAGTACACAAATCCCACTTGGCTCACCACATTTTGTTCTTCTGTATGAAGCGTTCGTTTACAGTAGCAGTTTTTATTTTTAGGTTTCACTCTGTTCTCTCCTATATAGTTAGATGAATTTGAAACTCTAAATCCAACATGGTTTGTAGTAGCTCTTTGAAACTTGACAAAATAAAGGAGTTCTCAATTTTGTCTCTATGGTTTGTTTTCTCTTCAAGACGCCCTAGGTACAGACTGTGGAAAGGCACTTTCATTGAGAGGGGTTGCCAAGCTTAAAAAATTGCGAGTTTCCGAAGTACCAGCAAATATTTTTTCACCCAATCTTGATGATACGTGGAGGTAATGATCAGTACAAAATCCCACTTGCCTCACCAAATTGTGTTCTTCTAGTTTGAAGCGTTCTTCTACAGTAGCAGTTTTATATTTAGGTTTAACTCTGTTCTCTCCTACATAGATAGATGAATTTGGAACTCTAAATCCAACATGGTTTGTACTAGCTCTTTGAAACTTGACAAAATAAAGGAGTTCTCAGTTTTGTCTCTATGGTTTTTTCGTCTTCAAGAATCCCTAAGCACAGACTGAGGAAAAGCACTTTCAATGAAAGGGGTTGCCAAGCTTCCAAGAAATTACGAGTTTCCGAAATACCAGCAAATATTTTTTCACCCAATCTTGATGATACGTGGTGGTAATGATCAGTACACAAATCCCACTTGGCTCACCAAATTGTGTTCTTCTGGGTTGAAGCGTTGGTCTACAGTAGCAGTTTTTATATGTAGGTTTCACTCTGTTCTCTCTTATATAGATAGATGAATTTGGAACTCTAAATCCAACATGGTTTGTAGTAACTCTTTGAAACTTGACAAAAAATGAGTTCTCAGTTTTGTCTCTATGCTTTGTTTCCTCTTTAAGTAGCCCTAGGCACAGACTGAGGGAATAACTTTCATTGACAGGGGTTGCCAAGCTTCCAAGAAATTACGAGTTTCCGAAATACCGGCAAATATTTTTTCACCCAAACTTGATGATACGTGGTGGTAATGACAAGTACACAAATCCCACTTGGCTCACCAAATTTTGTTCTTCTAGGATGAAGCGTTCGTTTACAGTAGCAGTTGTTATTTTTAGGTTTCATTCTGTTCTCTCCTACATAGATAGCTGAATTTGGAGCTCTAAATACAACATGGTTTGTAGTAGCTCTTTGAAACTTGACAAAATAAAGGAGTTCTCAGTTTTGTCTGTATGGTTTGTTTCCTCTTCAAGTAGCCCTAGGCACAGACTGAAGAAAAGCACTTTTATTGAGAGGGGTTGCGAAGCTTCTAAGAAATTAAGAGTTTACGAAATACCAGCAAATATTTTTTCACCCAAGCTTGATGATACGTGGTGGTAATGATCAGTACAGAAATCCCACTTGGCTCACCAAATTGTGTTCTGCAAGGTTGAAGCGTTTGTCTACAGTAGCAGTTTTTATATGTAGGTTTCACTCTGTTCTCTCTTATATAGATAGATGAATTTGGAACTCTAAATCCAACATGGTTTGTAGTAGCTCTTTGAAACTTGACAAAGTAACGTAGTTCTCAGTTTTGTCTCTATGCTTTGTTTCCTCTTCATGTAGCCCTAGGCACAGACTGTGGAAAAGCACTTTTATTGACAGGGGTTGCCAATCTTCCAAGAAATTACGAGTTTCCGAAATACCAGCAAATATTTTTTCACCCAATTTGATGATACGTGGTGGTAATGATCAGTACACAAATCTCACTTGGCTCACCACATTTTGTTGTCTACGTTGAAGCGTTCGTTTACAGTAGCAGTTTTTATTTCTAGGTTTCACTCTGTTCTCTCCTATATAGTTAGATGAATTTGAAACTCTAAATCCAACATGCTTTGTAGTAGCTCTTTGAAACTTGACATAATAAAGGAGTCCTCAGTTTTGTCTCTATGGTTTGTTTTCTCTTCAAGAAGCCCTAGGTACAGACTGTGGAATGGCACTTTCATAGAGAGTGGTTGCCAAGATTAAAAAATTGCGAGTTTCCTAAGTACCAGCAAATATTTTTTCACCCAATCTTTATGATACGTGTAGGTAATGATCAGTACAAAATCCCACTTGTCTCACCAAATTGTGTTCTTCTAGGTTGAAGCGTTCTTCTACAGTAGCAGTTTTTATATTTAGGTTTAACTCTGTTCTCTCCTACATAGATAGATGAATTTGGAACTCTAAATCCAACATGGTTTTTACTAGCTCTTTGAAACTTGACAAAATAAAGGAGTTCTCACTTTTTTCTCTATGGTTTGTTTCTTCGTCAAGTAGACCTAGGCACAGACTGTGGAAAAGCTCTTTAATTGAGAGGGGTTGCCAAGCTTCTAATAAATAACGAGTTTCCAAAATACCAGCAAATAGTTTTTTACCAAATCTTGATGATACTTGGTGGTAATGATCAGTACAAAAATCCCACTAGGCTCACCAACTTTGTTTTTTTAGGTTGAAGTGTTCGTCTACAGTAGCAGTTTTTATATTTAGGTTTCCCTTTGTTCTCTCCTATATGGATAGATGAATTTGGAACTCTAAATCCAACATGGTTTGTAGTAGCTCTTTGAAACTTGACAAAAAAAAGTAGTTCTCAGTTTTGTCTCTATGGTTTTTTCGTCTTCAAGTAGCCCTAAACAGAGACTGGGGAAAAGCACTTTCATTGAAAGGGGTTGCCAAGCTTCCAAAAAATTACGAGTTTCCGAAATACCAGCAAATATTTTTTCACCCAAGCTTGATGATTCGTGGTGGTAATGATCAGTACACAAATCCCACTTGGCTCACCAAATTGTGTTCTTCTAGTATGAAGTGTTCGTTTACAGTAGCAGTTTATATTTTTAGGTTTCACTCTGTTCTCTCCTATATAGATAGATGAATTTGGAACTCTAAATCCAACATGGTTTGTAGTAGCTCTTTGAAACTTGACAAAATAAAGGAGTTCTCAGTTTTGTCTCTATGGTTTGTTTTCTCTTCAAGTAGCCCTAGGCACAGACTGTGGAAAAGTACTTTCATTGAGAGGGGTTGCCAAGCTCTAAAAATTATGATGTTCCGAAATACCAGCAAATATTTTTCACCAATCTTGATGATACTTGGTGGTAATGATCGGTACACAAATCCCACTTGACTCATCAAATTTTGTTCTTCTAGTTTTAAGCGTTCCTTTACAGTAGCAGTTTATATTTTTGGGATTCCCTCTGTTCTCTCCTATATAGATAGATGAATTTGGAACTCTAAATCCAACATGGTTTGTAGCAACTCTTTGAAACATGACAAAAAAAAGTAGTTCTCAGTTTTGTCTCTATGGTGTGTTTAATCTTCAAGTAGCCCTCAGCAGAGACTGTGGAAAAGCAATTTAATTGAAAGGGGTATCGAAGCTTCCAAGACATTACAAGTTTCCGAAATACCAGCAAATATTTTTTCACCCAAACTTGATGATACGTGGTGGTAATGACAAGTACACAAATCCCACTTGGCTCAGCAAATTTTGTTCTTCTAGGTTGAAGCGTTCGTCTACAGTAGCAGTTTTTATATTTAGGTTTTCCTCTGTTTTCTCTTATATGGATAGATGAATTTGGAACTCTAAATCCAACATGGTTTGTAGTAGCTCTTTGAAACTTGACAAAATAAAGGACTTCTCATTTTTGTCTCTATGGTTTGTTTCCTCTTCAAGTAGACATAAGCAGAGACTGTGGAAAAGCACTTTCATTGAAGGGCGTTGCCAAGATTCCACGAAATTACGAGTTTCCGATATACCAGCAAATATTTTTTCACCCAATCTTCATGATACGTGGTGGTAATGACAAGTGCACAAATCCCACTTGGCTCATCAAATTTTGATCTTCTAGGTTGAAGCTTTCTTTTACAATAGCAGTTTTTTTTATTTTAGGTTTCACTCTGTTCTCTCCTATATAGACAGATGAATTTGGAACTCTAAATCCAACATGGTTTGTAGTAGCTCTTTGAAACTTGACAAACTAAAGGAGTTCTCAGGTTTGTCCCTATGGTTTGTTTCCTCTTCAAGTAGCCCTAGGAACAGACTGTGGAAAAGCTCTTTCATTGAGAGGGGTTGCCAAGCTTCTAAAAAATAATGAGTTTCCGAAATACCAGCAAATATTTTTTCACCCAATCTTGATGATACTTGGTGGTAATGATCGGTACACAAATCCCACTTGGCTCACCAAATTTTGTTCTTCTAGGTTGAAGCGTTTGTCTACAGTAGCAGTTTTTATATTTAGGTTTCCCTCTGTTTTCTCTTATATAGATAGATGAATTTGGAATTCTAAATCCAACATGGTTTGTAGTAGCTCTTTGAAACTTGACAAAAAAAAAGTAGTTCTCAGTTTTGTCTCTATGGTTTGTTCCGTCTTCCATTAGCCCTAAGCAGAGACTGGGGTAAAGTACTTTCATTGAAACGAGTTGCCAAGCTTCCAAGAAATTACGAGTTTCCGAAATACCATCAAATATTTTTTCAAACAATCTTCATGATACGTGGTGGTAATGACAAGTACACAAATCACACTTGGCTCACCAAATTTTGATCTTCTATTTTGAAGTGTTCGTTTACAGTAGCAGTTTATTTTTTTTTTTAGGTTTAACTCTTTTCTCTCCTATATAGATAGATGAATTTGGAACTCTAAATCCAACATGGTTTGTAGTAGCTCTTTGAATCTTGACAAAATAAAGGAGTTCTCAGTTTTGTCTCAATGCTTTGTTTCCTGTTCAAGTTGACCTAGGAACAGACTGTGGAAAAGCACTTTCATTGAAATGGGTTGCCAAGCTTCCAAGAAATTAAGAGTTTCCGAAATACAAGCAAATATTTTTTCACCCAATCTTGATGATACTTGGTGGTAATGATCGGTACACAAATCCCACTTGACTCACCAAATTTTGTTCTCCTAGTTTGAAGCGTTCGTTAAAGTTAGCAGTTTTTATTTTTAGGTTTCCCTCTGTTCTCTCCTATATAGATAGATGAATTTGGAACTCTAAATCCTACATAGTTTGTAGTAACTCTTTGATACTTGACAAAAAAAAGTTCTCAGTTTTGTCTCTATGGTTTGTTTAATCTTCAAGTAGCTCTAAGCAGAGAATGTGGAAAAGCACTTTAATTGAAAGGGGTTGCCAAGCGTCCAAGAAATTACGAGTTTCCGAAATACCAGCAAATATTTTTTCACCCAATCTGGATGATACGTGGTGGTAATGACAAGCACACAAATCCCACTTGGCTCACCAAATTTTGTTCTTCTAGGTTGAAGCGTTCGTTTACAGTAGCAGCTTTCATTTTTACGTTTCACTCTCTTCTCTCCTATATAGATAGATGAATTTGGAACTCTAAATCCACCATGGTTTGTAGTAGCTCTTTGAAACTTGACAAAATAAAGGAGTTCTCAGTTTTGTCTCTATGGTTTGTTTCCTCTTCAAGTAGCCCTAGGCACAGACTGTGGAATAGCAATTTCATTGACAGGGGTTGCCAAGCTTCCAAGACATAACAAGTTTCCGAAATACCAGCAAATGTTTTTTCACCCAATCGTGATGATACTTGGTGGTAATGATCGGTATTCAAATACCACTTGACTCACCAAATTTTGTTCTTCTAGATTGAAGCGTTCGTTTACAGTGGCAGTTTATATTTTTAGGTTTCACTCTCTTCTCTCCTATATAGATAGATGAATTTGGAACTTAAATCCAACATGGTTTGTAGTAACCCTTTGAAACTTGACAAAAACGTAGTTCTCAGTTTTGTCTCTATGCTTTGTTTTTTCTTCAAGTAGCCCTAGGCACAGACTGTGGAAAAGAACTTTCAATGACAGGGGTTGCCAAGCTTCCAAAAAATTACGAGTTTCCAAAATACCAGCAAATATTTTTTCACCCAATCATGATGATACGTGGTGGTAATGACAAGTACACAAATCCCACTTGGCTCACCACATTTTGTTCTTCTAGTATGAAGCGTTCGTTTACAGTAGCAGTTTATATTTTTAGGTTTCACTCTGTTCTCTCCTATATAGATAGATGAATTTGGAACTCTAAATCCAACATGGTTTGTAGTAGCTCTTTGAAACTTGACAAAATAAAGGAGTTCTCAGTTTTGTCTCTATGTTTGTTTTCTCTTCAAGTAGCCCTAGGCACAGACTGTGGAAAAGCACTTTCATTGACAGGGGTTGCCAAGCTCAAAAAATTACGAGGTTCCGAAATACCAGCAAATATTTTTTCACCCAATCTTGATGATACGTGGAGGTAATGATCAGAACAAAATCCCACTTGTCTCACCAAATTGTGTTCTTCTAGGTTGAAGCATTCGTCTAGAGTAGCAGCTTTTATATTTAGGTTTAACTCTATTCTCTCCTACATAGATAGATGAATTTGGAACTCTAAATCCAACATGGTTTGTAGTAGCTCTTTGAAACTTGACAAAATAAAGGAGTTCTCAGTTTTGTCTCTATGGTTTGTTTCCTCTTCAATAGCCCTACGCACAGACTGTGGAAAAGCTCTTTAATTGAAAGGGGTTGCCAAGCTTCTAAGAAATAACGATTTTCCGAAATACCAGCAAATATATTTTTACCCAATCTTGATGATACTTTGTGGTAATGATCAGTACACAAATCCCACTTGACTCACCAAATTTTGTTCTTCTAGATTGAAGCGTTCGTTTACAGTGGCAGTTTATATTTTTATGTTTCACTCTCTTCTCTCCTATATAGATAGATGAATTTGGAACTCTAAATCCAACATGGTTTGTAGTAGCTCTTTGAAACTTGACAAAAAAAAAGTAGTTCTCAGATTTGTCTCTATGGTTTGATTCGTCTTCAAGTAGCCCTAAGCAGAGACTGAGGAAAAGTGCATTCATTGAAAGGGGTTGGCAGCTTCCAAGAAATTACGAGTTTCCGAAATACCAGCAAATATTTTTTCACCCAATCTTCATGATACGTGGAGGTAATGACAAGTACACAAATCACACTTGGCTCACTAAATTTTGATCTTCTAGGTTGAAGCGTTCGTTTACAGTAGCAGGTTTTTTTTTTTTTTTTTTAGGTTTTACTCTGTTCTCTCCTATATAGATAGATGAATTTGGAACTCTAAATCCAAATGGTTTGTAGTAGCTCTTTGAATCTTGACAAAATAAAGGAGTTCTCAATTTTGCCTCTATAGTTTGTTTCCTCTTCAAGTAGCCCTGGCACAGACTGTGGAAAAGCACTTTCATTTACAGGGGTTGCCAAGCTTCCAAGACATAACTAGTTTCCGAAATACCAGCAAATATTTTTTCACCCAATCTTGATGAGACTTTGTGAGAATGATCGGTACACAAATCCCACTTGACTAACCAAATTTTTTTCTTCTAGTTTGAAGCATTCGTTTACAGTAGCAGTTTATATTTTTAGGTTTTCCTCTGTTCTCTCATACATAGATAGATGAATTTGGAACTCTAAATCCACCATAATTTGTAGTAACTCTTTGATACTTGAAAAAAAATACTTCTCAGTTTTGTCTCTATGGATTGTTTAATCTTAAGTAGCCCTAATCAGAGACTGTGGAAAAGCACTTTAGTTGAAAGAAGTTGCCAGGCTTCCAAGAAATTACGAGTTTCCGAAATACCAGCAAATATTTTTTCACCCAATCTTGAAGATACGTGGTGGTAATGACAAGTACACAAATCCCACTTGGCTCACCAAATTTTGTTCTTCTAGGTTGAAGCGTTCGTTTACAGTAGCAGCTTTCATTTTTAGGTTTCACTCTCTTCTCTCCTATATAGAAAGATGAATTTGGAACTCTAAATCCACCATGGTTTGTAGTAGCTCTTTGAAACTTAACAAAATAAAGGAGTTCTCAGTTTTGTCTCTACGGTTTGTTTCCTCTTCAAGTAGCCCTAGGCACAGACTGTGGAAAAGCACTTTCATTGACAGGGGTTGCCCAGCTTCCAAGACATAACAAGTTTCCGAAATACCAGCAAATGTTTTTTCACCCAATCGTGATGATACTTGGTGGTAATGATCGGTACTCAAATACCACTTGACTCACCAAATTTTGTTCTTCTAGATTGAAGCGTTCGTTTACAGTATCAGTTTATATTTTTAGGTTTCACTCTCTTCTCTCCTATATAGATAGATGAATTTGGAACTTAAATCCAACATGGTTTGTAGTAACCCTTTAAAACTTGACAAAAACGTAGTTCTCAGTTTTGTCTCTATGCTTTGTTTCTTCTTCAAGTAGCCCTAGGCACAGACTGTGGAAAAGAAATTTCATTGACAGTGGTTGCCAAGCTTCCAAAAATTACGAGTTTCCAAAATACCAGCAAATATTTTTTCACCCAATCATGATGATACGTGGTGGTAATGACAAGTACACAAATCCCACTTGGCTCACCACATTTTGTTCTTCTAGTATGAAGCGTTCGTTTACAGTAGCAGTTTATATTTTTAGGTTTCACTCTGTTCTCTCCTATATAGATAGATGAATTTGGAACTCTAAATCCAACATGGTTTGTAGTAGCTCTTTAAAACTTTACAAAATGAAGGAGTTCTCAGTTTAGTCTCTATGGTTTGTTTCCTCTTCAAGTAGCCCTAGGCACAGACTATGGAAAAGCACTTTCATTGAGAGGGGTTGCCAAGCTTCTAAGAAATAACGAGGTTCCGAAATACCACCAAATATTTTTTCACCCAATCATGATGATACGTGGTGGTAATTATCAGTACACAAATCCCACTTGGCTCACCAAATTGTTTTCTTCTAGGTTGAAGCGTTCGTCTACAGCAGCAGTTTTTATTTAGGTTTCACTCTGTTCTCTCTTATATAGATAGATGAATTTAGAACTCTAAATCCAACATGGTTTGTAGTAGCTCTTTGAAACTTGACAAAATAAAGGAGTTCTCAGTTTTTTCTCCATTATATGTTTCCTCTTCATGTAGCCCTAAGCAGAGACTGTGGAAAAGCACTTTCATTTAAAGGGTTGGAAGCTTCCAAGAAATTACGAGTTTCTGAAATACCAGCAAATATTTTTTCACCCAAACTTGATCATACGTGGTGGTAATGACAAGTACACAAATCAAACTTGGCTCACCAAATTTTGATCTTCTAGGTCAAAGCGTTCATTTACAGTAGCTGGTTTTATTTTTAGTTTTCTCTCTATTCTCTCCTATATAGACAGATGAATTTGGAACTCTAAATCCAACATGGTTTGTACTAGCTCTTTGAAACTTGAGAAAATAAAGGAGTTCTCAGTTTGGCTCTATGATTTGTTTCCTCTTCAAGTAGCCCTAAGCAGAGAGTGTGGAAAAGCACTTTCATTGAAAGGAATTGCCAATCTTCCAAGAAATAACGAGTTTCAAAAATACCAGTAAATATTTTTTCACCCAATCTTGATGATCCGTGGTGGTAATGACAAGTACACAAATACCACTTGGCTCAACAAATTTTATTCATCTAGGTTGATGCGTTTACAGTAACAGTTTTTATTTTTAGGTTTTAATTTGTTCTCTCCTATATAGATAGATGAATTTGGAAATCTAAATCCAACATGCTTTGTAGTAGCTCTTTGAAACTTGACAAAATAAAGGAGTTCTCAGTTTTTTCTCTATGGTTTGTTTCCTCTACAAGTAGCCCTAGGCACAGACTGTGGAAAAGCACTTTCATTGAGAGGGGTTGCCAAGCTTCCAAGAAATAACGAGTTTCCGAAATACCAGCAAATATTTTTTCACCCAATCTTGATGCTACTATTTGGTAATGATCAGTATACCAATCCCACTTGGCTCACCAAATTTTGTTCATCTAGGTTGAAGCGTTCGTCTACAGTAGCAGTTTTTATATGTAGGATTCACTTTGTTCTCTCTTATATAGATAGATGAATTTGGAACTCTAAATCCAACATGGTTTGTAGTGCTCTTTGAAACTTGACAAAATAAAGTAGTTCTCAGTTTTGTCTCTATGGTTTGTTTCCTCTTCAAGTAGCCCTAGGCACAAACTTAGGAAAAGCACATTCATTGAGAGGGGTTGCCAAGCTTCTAACAAATAACGAGTTTCCAAAATAGCAGCAAATATTTTTTCACCCAATCTTGATGATACTTGGTGGTAATGATCGGTACACAAATCCCACTTGACTCACCAAATTTTGTTCTTCTAGTTTGAAGCGTTCGTTTAGAGTATCGGATTATATTTTTAGGTTTCCCTCTGTTCTCTTCTATATAGATAGATGAATTTGGAACTCTAATCCAACATGGTTTGTAGTAGCTCCTTGAAACTTGACAAAATAAATGATTTCTCAGTTTTTTTTCTATGGTTCGTTTCATCTTCAAGTACCTTTATGCACAGACTGTGGAAAAGCATTTTCATGGAGAGAGGTTGCCAAGCTTCTAAGAAATAACGAGTTTAAGAAATACCAGCAAATATTTTTTCACCCAATCTTGATGATGCGTGGTGCTGATGATCAGTACACAAATCCCACTTGGCTCACCAAATTTTGTTCTTCTAGGTTGAAGCGTTCATCTACAGTATCAGTTTTTATATGTAGGTTTCACTGTGTTCTCTCTTATATAGATAGATGAATTTAGAACTCTAAATCCAACATGTTATGTAGTAGCTCTTTGAAACATGACAAAATAATGTAGTTCTCAGTTTTATCTCTATGGTTTGTTTCCTCTTCAGTAGCCCAAGGCCCAGACTGTGGAAAAGCACTTTCATTGAGAGGGGTTGCCAAGCTTCTAAGAAATAACGAGTTTAAGAAATACCAGCAAATATTTTTTCACCCAATCTTGATGATGCATGGTGCTGATGATCAGTACACAAATCCCACTTGGCTCACCAAATTTTGTTCTTCTAGTTTGAAGCGTTCGTTTACAGTAGCAGTTAATATTTTTAGGTTTCCCTCTGTTCTCTCCTATATAATTAGATGAATTTGGAACTCTAAATCCAACCTGGATTGTAGTAGCTCTTCAAAAGTTGACAAAATAAAGGAGTTCTACGTTTTGTCTCAATGGTTTGTTTCCTCTTCAAGTAGCCCAAGGCACAGACTGTGGAAAAGCACTTTCATTGAGAGGGGTTGCCAAGCTTCTAAGAAATAACGAGTTTCCGAAATACCAGCAAATATTTTTTCACCCAATCTTGATGATACTTGGTGGTAATGATCAGTACACAAATACCACTTGGCTCACCAAATTTTGTTTTCCTAGGTAGAAGCGTTCGTCTACAGTAGCAGTTTTTATATGTAGGTTTCACACTGTTCTCTCGTATATAGATAGATGAATTTGGTACTCTAAATCCAACATGGTTTGTAGTAGCTCTTTGAAACTTGTCAAAAAAAAGTAGTTCTCAGTTTTGTCTCTATGATTGTTTTCCTCTTCAAGTATCTCTATGCAGACACTGTAGAAAAGCACTTTCATTGAAAGGGTTTGCCAAGCTTCCAAGAAATTACGAGTTTCCGAAATACAAACAAATATTTTTTCACCCCATCTTGATGATACGTGATGGAAATGACATGTATAGAAATCCCACTTGGCTCACCAAATTTTGTTCTTTTAGGTTGAAGCATTCGTTTAGTGTAGCAGTTTTTATATTTAGGTTTCCCTATGTTCTCTCCTATATAGATAGATGAATTTGGAACTCTAAATCCAATATGGATGGTAGTAGCTCTTTGAAACTTGATAAATAAAGTAGATCTCAGTTTTGTCTGTATGGTTTTTTTCCTCTTCAAGTAGCCCTAGGCACAGACTGTGGAAAAGCACTTTCATTGAGAGGGGTTGCCAAGCTTCTAAGAATAACGAGTTTCAGAAATAGCAGCAAATATTTTTTCACCCAATCTTGATGATACTTGGTGGTAATTATCACTACACAAATCCCACTTGGCTCACCAAATTTTGTTCTTGTAGGTTGAAGCGTTCGTCTACAGAAGCAGTTTTTATATGTAGGTTTCACTGTGCTCTCTCCTATATAGATAGATGAATTTAAAACTCTAAATCCAACATGGTTTGTAGTAGCTCTTTTAAACTTGACGAAATAAAGTAGTTCTCAGTTTTGTCTCTGTGGTCTGTTTTCTCTTCAAGAGGCCTAGGCACAGCCTGTGCAAAAGCACTTTCATTGAAAGGGGTTGCCAAGCTTCCAAGAAATTACGAGTTTACGAAATACCAGCAAATATTTTTTCACCCAATCTTCATGATACGTGGTGGTAATGACTAGTGCACAACTTCTACTTGGCTCACCAAATTTTGATCTTCTAGGTTGAAGCGTTCGTTTACAGTAGCAGTTTTTATTTTTAGGTTTCACTCTGTTCTCTCCTACATAGATAGATGAATTTGGAACTCTAAATTCAACATTGTTTGTAGTAGCTCTTTGACACTTTACAAAATAAAGTGGTTCTCAGTTTTGTCTCTATTGTTTGTTTCCTCTTCAAGTAGCTCTAGGCACAGACTGTGGAAAAGCACTTTCATTGAGAGGGCTTACCAAGCTTCTAAAAAATAAAGAGTTTCCGAAATACCAGCAAATATTTTTTCACCCAATCTTGATGATACTTGGTGGTAATGATCAGTACACATATCCCACTTAACTCACCAAATTTTGTTCTTCTAGTTTGAAGCGTTCGTTTACAGTAGCAGTTTTAAATTTTAGGTTTCCCTCTGTTCTCTCCTATATAGATAGATGAATTTGGAACTCTAAATCCAACATAGTTTGTAGTAGCTCTTTGAAACTTGACAAAATAAAGGAGTTCTCCGTTTTGTCTCTATGGTTTCTTTCCTCTTCAATGAGCCCTAGGCACAGACTGTGGAAAAGTACTTTCATTGAAAGGGGTTGCCAAGCTTCCAAGAAATTACGAATTTCCGAAATATCAGCAAATATTTATTCACCCAATCTTGGTCATACTTGGTGGTAATGATCAGTACACAAATACCACTTGGCTCTCCAAATTTTACTCTTCTATCTTGAAGCGTTCGTCTACAGTAGCAGTTATTATATTTATGTTTCACTCTGTTCTCTCCTATATAGATAGATGAATTTGGAACTCTAAATCCTTCATGGTTTTTAGTAGCTCTTTGAAACTTGAAAAATAAAGGAGTTCTCAGTTTTGTCTCTATTGTTTGTTTCCTCTTCAAGTAGCCCTAGGCACAATCTGTGGAAAAGCACATTCATTGAGAGGGGTTGCCAAGCTTCTAAGAAATAACGAGTTAACGAAATACCAACAAATATTTTTTCACCCAATCTTGATGATACTTGGTTGTAATGATCAGTACACAAATTCCACTTGGCTCACCAAATTGTGATCTTCTAGTTTGAAGCGTTCTTCTACAGTAGCAATTTTTATATTTAGGTTTTCCTCTGTTCTCTCCTATATAGATAGATGATTTTGGAACTCTAAATCCAACATGGTTTGTAGTAGCTCTTTGAAACTTGACAAAATAAAAGAGTTCTCAGTTTTTTCTCCATGATAGGTTTCCTCTTCAAGTAGCCCTAAGCAGAGACTGTGGAAAAGCACATTCATTGAAAGGGCTTGAAGCTTCCAAAAAATTACGAGTTTCTGAAATACCAGCAAATATTTTTTCACCCAATCTTGATCATACGTGGTCATAATGACAAGTACACAAATCAAACTTGGCTTACCAAATTTTGTTCTTCTCGGTCAAAGCGTTCGTTTACAGTAGCTGGTTTTATTTTTAGTTTTCACTCTGTTCTCTCCTATATAGATAGATGAATTTGGAACTCTAAATCCAACATGGTTTGTAGTAGCTCTTGGAAACTTGACAAAATAAAGGAGTTCTCAGTTTTGTCTCTATGGTTTGTTTCCTCTTCAAGTAGCCCTAGGCACAGACTGTGGACAAGCACTTTCATTGAGAGGGGTTGCCAAGCTTCTAAGAAATAACGAGTTTGCGAAATACCAGCAAATATTTTTTCACCCAATCTTGATGATTCTTGGTGGTAATGATCAGTACACAAATTCCACTGGGCTCACCAAATTTTGGTCTTCTAGGTTGAAGCGTTCGTCTACAGTAGCAGTTTTTATAATTAGGTTTCCCTCTGTTAACTCCTCTATATTTAAATGAACTTGGAACTCTAAATCCAACATGGTTTGTAGTAGCTCTTTGAAACTTGACAAAATAAAGGAGTTCTCAGTTTTGTCTCTGTGGTTTCTTTTCTCTTTAAGTAGCCCTAGGCACAGACTTTGAATACACTTTCATTGAGAGGGGTTGCCAAGCTTCTAAGATATAACGAGTTTCTAAAATACCAGCAAATGTTTCTTCACCCAATCTTGATGATACTTGGTGGTAATGATCGGTACTCAAATACCACTTGACTCACCAAATTTTGTTCTTCTAGTTTGAAGCGTTCGTTTACAGTAGCAGTTTATATTTTTAGGTCTCCCTCTGTTCTCTCCTATATAGATAGATGAATTTGGAACTCTAAATCCAACATGGTTTTTAGTAGCTCTTTGAAACTTGAAAAATAAAGGAGTTCTCAGTTTTGTCTCTATGGTTTGTTTCCTCTTCAAGTAGCCCTAGGCACAGACTGTGGAAAAGCACATTCATTGAGAGGGGTTGCCAAGCTTCTAAGAAATAATGAGTTTACGAAATACCAGCAAATATTTTCTCACCCAATCTTGATGATACTTGGTGGTAATGATCCGTACATAAATCCCACTTGGCTCACCAAATTTTGTTCTTCTAGGTTGAAGCGTACGTCTACAGTAGCAATTTTTATATTTAGGTTTTCCTCTGTTCTCTCCTATATAGATAGATGATTTTGGAACTCTAAATCCAACATGGTTTGTAGTAGCTCTTTGAAACTTGACAAAATAAAAGAGTTCTCAGTTTTTTCTCCATGATATGTCCTCTTCAAGTTGCCCTAAGCAGAGACTGTGGAAAAGCACTTTCATTGAAATGGCTTGAAGCTTCCAACAAATTACGAGTTTCTGAAATACCAGCAAATATTTTTTCACCCAATCTTGATCATACGTGGTCATAATGACAAGTACACAAATCAAACTTGGCTCACCAAATTTTGTTCTTCTCGGTCAAAGCGTTCGTTTACAGTAGCTGGTTTTATTTTTAGTTTTCACTCTGTTCTCTCCTCTATACATAAATTAATTTGGAACTCTAAATCCCACATGGTTTGTAGTAGCTCTTTGAAACTTGACAAAATAAAGGAGTTCTCAGTTTTGTCTCTGTGGTTTCTTTTCTCTTTAAGTAGCCCTAGGCACAGCCTTTGGAAAACACTTTCATTGAGAGGGGTTGCCAAGCTTCTAAGAAATAAAGAGTTTCTAAAATACCAGCAAATGTTTTTTCACCCAATCGTGATGATACTTGGTGGTAATGATCGGTACTCAAATACCACTTGACTCACCAAATTTTGTTCTTCTAGTTTGGAGCGTTCGTTTACAGTAGCAGTTTATATTTTTAGGTCTCCCTCTGTTCTCTCCTATATAGATAGATGAATTTGGAACTCTAAATCCAACATGGATTGTAGTAGCAATTTGAAACTTGACACAATATAGGAGTTCTCAGTTTTGTCTCTATGATTTGTTTCCTCTTCAAGTAGCCCTAGGCACAGACTGTGGAAAAGCACTTTCATTGAGAGGGGTTGCCAAGCTTCTAAGAAATAACGAGTTTCCAAAAAACCAGCAAATATTTTTTCACACTATATTGATGTTACTTGGTGGTAATGATCAGTACACAAATCCCACTTGGCTCACCAAATTTTGTTCTTCTAGGTTTAAGTGTTCGTCTACAGCAGCAGTTTTTATATTTAGATTTCACTCTGTTCTCTCCTATCTATATAGATTAATTTGGAACTCTAAATCCAACATGGTTCATAGTACTCCTTGAAACTTGACAAAATAAAGTAGTTCTCAGTTTTGTCTCTATGGTTGTTTTTTTCTCTTCACGTAGCCCCAGGTACAGACTGTGGAAAAGCACTTTGATTGAAAGGGGTTGCTAAGCTACCAAGAAATAACGAGTTTGCGAAATACTAGAAAGTATTTTTTCACCCAATCTTGATGATGCTTTGTGGTAATGATCAGTACAAAAATCCGACTTGGCTCACCAAATTTTGTTCTTCTATTTTGAAGCGTTCGTTTCCACTAGCAGTTTATATTTTTAGGTTTTCCTCTGTTCTCTACTATAGAGATAGATGAATTCGGAACTCTAAATCGAACATGGTTTGTAGTAGCTCTTTGAAAATTGACAAAAAGTATTTCTCAGTTTTGACTCTATGATTTGTTTCCTCTTCAAGTAACCCTAAGCAGAGACTGTGGAAAAGCACTTTCATTGAAAGTATTTTCCATCTTCCAAGAAATTACGAGTTTCTAAAATACCAGCAAATGTTTTTTCACCCAATAATGATGATACTTGGTGGTAATGACAAGTACACAAATACTACTTGGCTCACTAAATTTTATTCTTCTAGGTTGAAGTGTTCGTTTACAGTAGCAGTTTTTTTTTATTTAGGTTTCACTTTATTCTTTCCTATATAGATAGATGAATTTGGAACACTAAATCCAACATGGTTTGTAGTAGGTCTTTGAAAGTTGACAAACAAAAAAGTAGTTCTCAGTTTAGTCTCTATGGTTTGTTTCCTATTCAAGTAGACCTAGGCACAGACTGTGGAAAAGCACTTTCATTGAGAGTGGTTGCCAAGCTTCTAAGAAATAAGGAGTTTCCGAAAAACCAGCAAATATTTTTTCACACAATCTTGATGATACGTGGTGGTAATGATCAGTACACAAATCCCACTTGGCTCACCAAATTGTTTTCTTCTAGGTTGAAGCGTTCGTCTACAGCAGCAGTTTTTATATTTAGGTTTCACTCTGTTCTCTCTTATATAGATAGATGAATTTGGAACTCTAAATCCAACATGGTTTGTAGTAGCTCTTTGAAACTTGATAAAATAAAGGAGTTCTCAGTTTTGTCTCTATGGTTTGTTTCCTCTTCAAATAGCCCTAGGCACAGACTGTGGAAAAGCACTCTCATTGAAAGGGGTTGCCTAGCTTCCAAGAAATAACGATTTTCAGAAATACCAGCAAATATTTTTTCACCCAATCTTCATGATACTTGTTGGTAATGATAGGTACACAAATCCCACTTGACTTACCAAATTTTGTTCTTCTAGTTTGAAGCGTTCGTTTACAGTAGCAGTTTATATTTTTAGGTTTCCCTCTGTTCTCTCCTATATAGATAGATGAATTTGGAGATCTAAATCCAACATGGTTTGTAGTAGCTCTTTGAAACTTGACAAAATAAATTAGTTCTCAAGTTTGTCTCTATGGTTTGTTTACTCTTCAAGTAGTCCTAGGCACAGACTCTGGAAAATCACTTTCATTGAAAGGGGTTGCCAAGCTTCCAAGAAATTACGAATTTCCGAAATACCAGCAAATATTTATTCACCAAATCTTGGTCATACTTGGTGGTAATGATCAGTACACAAATCACACTTGGCTCTCCAAATTTTGCTCTTCTATCTTGAAGCGTTCGTATACAGTAGCAGTTTTTATATTTATGTTTCACTCTTTATCTCCTATATAGGTAGATGAATTTGGAACTCTAAATCCAACATGGTTTTTAGTAGCTCTTTGAAACTTGACAAAATAAAGGAGTACTCAGTTTTGTCTCTATGATTTGCTTCCTCTTCAAGTAGCCCTAGGCACAGACTGTGGAAAAGCACGTTCATTGAGAGGGGTTGCCAAGCTTCTAAGAAATAACGAGTTTCGGAAATACCAGCAAATATTTTTTCACCCAATGTTGATGATACTTGGTGGTAATGATCAGTACATAAATCCTACTTGGCTCACCAAATTTTGTTCTTCTAGGTTGAAGCGTTCGTCTACAGTAGCAGTTTTTATATTTACGGATTTCCTCTGTTCTCTCCTATATAGATAGATGAATTTGGAACTCTAAATCCAACATGGTTTGTAGTAGATCTTTGAAACTTGACAAAATAAAGGAGTTCTCAGTTTTTTCTCCATGATATGTTTCCTCTTCAAGTAGCCCTAAGCAGAGACTGTGGAAAAGCACTTTCATTGAAAGGGTTGGAAGCTTCCAAGAAATTACGAGTTTCTGAAATACCAGCAAATATTTTTTCACCCAATCTTGATCATACGTGGTGGTAATGACAAGTACACAAATCAAACTTGGCTCACCAAATTTTGTTTTTTTAGGTCAAAGCGTTCATTTAAAGTAGCTGGTTTTATTTTTAGTTTTCACTCTGTTCTCTCCTATATAGATAGATGAATTTGGAACTCTAAATCCAACATGGTGTGTAGTATCTCTTTGCAACGTGACAAAATAAAGGAGTTCTCAGTTTTGTCTCTATGATTTGTTTCCTCTTCAAGTAGCCTTAGGCACAGACTGTGGAAAAGCACTTTCATTGAGAGGGGTTGCGAAGCTTCTAAGAAATAACGAGTTTCCGAAATGCCAGCAAATATTTTTTCACCCAATCTTGGTGATACTTGGTGGTAATGATCAGTACACAAATCCCACTTGGCTCACCAAATTTTGTTCTTCTGGGTTGAAGCTTTCGTCTACAGTAGCAGTTTTTATAATTAGGTTTTCCTCTGTTAACTCCTATATAGATAAATGAATTTGGAACTCTAAATCCAACATGGTTTGTAGTTGCTCTTTGAAACTTGAAAAAATAAAGTAGTTCTCAGTTTTATCTCTATGGTTTGTTTCCTCTTCAAGGAGACCTAGGCACAGACTTTGGAAAACACTTTCATTGAGAGGGGTTGCAAATCTTCTAAGAAATAACGAGTTTCCGAAATACCAGCAAATATTTTTGCACCCAATCTTGATGATACGTGGTGGTAAAAATCGGTAAACAAATCCCACTTGACTCACCAAATTTTGTTCTTCTATATTGAAGCGTTCGTTTACAGTAGCAGTTTTTATTTATAGGTTTCACTTTATTCTCTCCTATATAGATAGAAGTATTCGGAACTCTAAATCCAACATGGTTTGTAGTAGCTCTTTGAAACTTGACAAAATAAAGGAGTTCTCAGTTTTGTGTCTATGGTTTGTTTCCTCTTCAAATAGCCATAATCAGAGACTGTAGAAAAGCTCTTTCTTGAAAGGGGTTGCCAAGCTTCCAAGAAATTAAGAGTTTCCGAAATACCAGCAAATATTTTTTAACCCAAACTTGATGATACGTGGTGGTAATGACAAGTACACAAATCCCACTTGGCTCACCAAATTTTGTTCTTCCAGGTTGGAGCTTTCGTTTACAGTAGCAGTTTTTATTTTTAGGTTTCACTCTGTTCTCTCCTATATAGATAGATGAATTTGGAACTCTAAATCCAACATGGTTTGTAGTAGCTCTTTGAAACGTGAAAAAATAAACAAGTTCTCAGTTTTTTATCTATGGATTTTTTCCTCTTCAAGTAGCCCTAGGCACAGACTGTGGAAAAGCACTTTCATAGAGAGGGGTTGCCAAGCCTCAAAGAAATAACGAGATTCCGAAATACCAGCAAATATTTTTTCTCCCAATCTTGATGATACTTGGTGGTAATGATCAGTACACAAATCCCACTTGGCTCACCAAATTAAGTTCTTCTAGGTTGAAGCGTTCATCTACAGTAGCAGTTTTCATATTTAGGTTTTCCTCTGTTCTCTCCTATATAGATAGATGAATTTGGAACTCTAAATTCAACATGGTTTGTAGTAGCTTTTTGAAAATTGACAAAATAAAGGAATTCTCAGTTTTGTCTCTATGGTTTGTTTCCTCCCCAAGTAGCCCTAGGCACAGAATGTGAAAAAGCACTTTCATTGAGAGGGGTTGCCAAGCTTCTAAGAAATAACGAGTTTCCGAAATACCAGCAAATATTTTTTCACCCAATCTTGATGATACTTGGCGGTAATGATCAGTACACAAATGCTACTTGGCTCCCCAAATTTTGTTCTTCTAGGTTGAAGCGTTCATCTACACTAGCAGTTTTTATATTTAGGTTTCACTCTGTGCTCTCCTATATAGATAGATGAATTTGGAACTCTAAATCCAACATGGTTTGTAGTAGCTCTTTGAAACTTGACAAAATGAAGTAGTTCTCAGTTTTGTCTCTATGGTTCATTTCCTCTTCAAGGAACCCTAGGCACAGAGTGTTGAAAAGCACTTTCATTGAGAGGGGTTGCCACGCTTCTAAAAAATAACGAGTTTCTGAAATACCAGCAAATATTTTTTCACCCAATCTTGATTATACGTGGTGCTAATGATCAGTACACAATTCCCACTTGGCTCACGAAATTGTGTTCTTCTAGGTTGAAGCGTTCGTCTACAGAAGCAGTTTTTATATGTAGGTTTCACTCTATTCTCTATTTATAGATAGATGAATTTGGAACTCTAAATCCAACATGGTTTTTAGTAGCTCTTTGAAACTTGACAAAACAAAGTAGTTCTCAGTTTTGCCTCTCTGGTTTGTTTCCTCTTCAAGTAGCCCTAGGCACATAGTGTGTAAAAGCACTTTCATTGATAGGGGTTGCCACGCTTCCAAGAAATAACGAGTTTCTGAAATACCAGCAAATATTTATTCACCCAATCTTGATGATACGTGGTGGTAATGACAACTACACAAATTCCACTTGGCTCACCAAATTTTGTTCTTCTAGGTTGAAGCGTTCATGTACAGTAGCAGTTTATATTTGTAGGTTTTACCTTGTTCTCCCCTATATAGATCAATGATTTTGGAAATCTAAATCCAACATGGTTTGTAGTAGCTCTTTGAAACTTGACAAAGTAAAGGAGTTCTCAGTTTTGTCTCTATGGTTTGTTTCCTTTCCAAGTAGCCCTAGGCACAGAATGTGGAAAAGCACTTTCATTGAGAGGTGTTGCCAAGCTTATACGAAATAAGTAGTTTCCAAAATACCAGCAAATATTTTTTCATCCAATCTTGATGATACTTGGTGGTAATGATCCGTAAACAATTCCCACTTGGCTCACCAAATTAAGTTCTTCTAGGATGAAGCGTTCGTCTACTGTAGCAGTTTTTATATTTAGGTTTCCCTCTGTTCTCTACTATATAGATAGATAAATTTGGAACTCTAAATCCAACATGGTTTGCAGTAGCTCTTTTAAACTTGACAAGAAAAAGTAGTTCTCCGTTTTGTCTCTATGATTTGTTTCCTCTTCAAGTAGCCCTAGGCACAGACTGTGGAAAAGCAATTTCATTGAGAGGGGTTGCCAAGCTTCTAAGAAATTACGAGTTTCTGAAATACCAGCAAATATTTTTTCACCCAAACTTGATGATACGTGGTGGTAATGACAAGTACACAAATCCCACTTGGCTCACCAAATTTTGTTCTTCTAGGTTGTAGCGTTCGTTTACAGTAGCATTTTATATTTGTAGGTTTCACTTTGTTCTCCCCTATATAGATCGATGAATTTGGAACACTAAATCCAACATGATTTGTAGAAGCTCTTTGAAACTTGACAAAATAAAGGAGTTCTCAGTTTTGTCTCTATGGTTTGTTTCCACTTCTAGTAGCCCTAGGCACAGATTGTGGAAAAGAACTTTCATTGAGAGGGGTTTCCAAGCTTCTAAGAAATAATGAGTTTCTGAAATACCAGTAAATATTTTTTCACCCAATCTTGATGATACTTGGTGGTAATGATCATTACACGAATCCCACGGGGCTCACCAAAATTTGTTCTTCTAGGTTGAATCGTTCGTCCTCAGGAGCAATTTTTATATTTAGGTTTCACTCTGTTCTCTCCTATATAGATAGATGAATTTGGAACTCTAAATCCAACATGGTTTGTAGTAGCTCTTTGAAACTTGACAAAATAAAGTAGTTCTCGGTTTTGTCTCTCTGGTTTGTTTCCTCTTCAATTAGCCCTAGTCACAGACTGTGGAAAAGCACTTTCATTGAAAGGGGTTGCCAAGCTTCTAAGAAATAAGTATTTTCCGAAATATCAGGAAATACTTTTCACCCAATCTTGATGATACTTGGTCATAATGATCAGTACAAAAATATCACTTGGCTCACCAAATAATGTTCTTCTAGTTTGAACCGTTCATCTACACTAGCAGTTTTTATATTTAGGTTTCACTCTGTTCTCTCCTATACAGATAGATTAATTTGGAACTCTAAATCCAACATGGTTTGTAGTAGCTATTTGAAACTTGACAAGAAAAAGTAGTTAACAGTTTTGTCTCTATGATTTGTTTCCTCTTCAAGTAGCCCTAAGAATAGACTGTGGAAAAGCACTTTCATTGAAAAGAGTTGCCAAGCTTCCAAGAAATTACCACTTTCCGAAATACCACCAAATATTTTTTCACCCAATCTTGATTATACGTGGTGGTAAAGACAAGTACACAAATCCCACTTGGCTCACCAAATTTTGTTCTTCTAGTTTGAAGCGTTCGTTTACAGTAGCAGTTTTTATTTTTAGGTTTCACTCTGTTCTCTCCTATATAGATAGATGAATTTGGAACTATAAATAGAACATGGTTTGTAGCAGCTCTTTGAAACTTGAAAAAATAAAGAAGTTCTCAGTTTTGTCTCTATGGTTTGTTTCCTCTTCAAGTAGCCCTAGGCACAGACTGTGGAAAATCACTTTCATTGTAAGGGGTTGCCAAGCTTCTAAGAAATAACGACTTTCCGATATACCAGCAAATATTTTTTCACCCAATCTTGATGATTCGTGGTGGTAATGATCAGTACACAAATCCCACTTGGCTCACCAAATTGTGTTCTGCTAGGTTGAAGCTTTCGTCTACAGTAGCAGTGTTTATATTTAGGTTTCCCTCTGTTCTCTCCTATAAAGTTAGATGATTTTGGAACTCTAAATCCAACATGGTTTTTAGTAGCTCTTTGATACTTGACAAAATAAAGTAGTTCTCAGTTTTGTCTCTATGGTTTGTTTCCTCTTCAAGTAGCCCTAGGCACAGATGGAGGAAAAGCACTTTCATTGAAAGGGCTTGCCAAGCTTCCAAAAATTACGAGTTTCTGAAATACAAGCAAATATTTTCTCAGCAAATCTTCATGATACTTGGAGGTAATGATCGGTACAAAAATCCCACTTGGCTCAACAAATTTTGTACTTCTAGGTTTAAGCGTTCTTCTACACTAGCAGTTTTTATATTTAGGTTTCACTCGGTTCTCACCTATATAGATAGATGAATTTGGAACTCTAAATCCAGCATGGTTTGTAGTAGCTCTTTGAAACTTGACAAAATAAAGGAGTTCTCATTTTTGTCTATGGTTTGTTTCCTCTTCAAGTAGACCTAAGCAGAGCCTGTGGAAAAGCACTTTCATTGAAAGCGTTGCAAAGATTCCACGAAATTACGAGTTTCCGAAATACCAGCAAATATTTTTTCACCCAATCTTTATGATACGTGGTGGTAATGACAAGTGCACAAATCCCACTTGGCTCACCTAATTTTGATCTTCTAGGTTGAAGCTTTCTTTTACAATAGCAGTTTTTTTTTTTTTTTTTATGTTTCACTCTGTTCTCTCCTATATAGATAGATGAATTTGGAACTCTAAATCCAACAAGGTTTGTAGTAGCTCTTTGAAACTTGACAAACTAAAGGAGTTCTCAGTTTTGTCCCTATGGTTTGTTTCCTCTTCAAGTAGCCCTAGGAACAGACTGTGGAAAAGCTCTTTCATTGAGAGGGGTTGCCAAGCTTCTAAGAAATAACGAGTTTCCGAAATACCAGCAAATATTTTTTCACCCAATCTTGATGATACTTGGTGGTAATGATCAGTACCCAAATCCCACTTGGCTCCCCAAATTTTGTTCTTCTAGGTTAAAACGTTCGTCTACAGTAGCAGTTTTTATATTTAGATTTCACTCTGTTCTCTCCTATCTCTATAGATGAATTTGGAACTCTAAATCCAACATGGTTCGTAGTAGTCCTTGAAACTTGACAAAATAAAGTAATTCTCAGTTTTGTCTCTATGGTTTTTTTTCTCTTCAAGAAGCCCTAGGTACAGACTCTGGAAAAGCACTTTGATTGAATGGGGTTGCCAAGCTACCAAGAAATAACGAGTTTGCGAAATACTAGAAAATATTTTTTCACCCAATCTTGATGATCCTTTGTGGTAATGATAGGTACAAAAATCCGACTTGGCTCACCAAATATTGTTCTTCTACTTTGAAGCGTTCGTTTCCACTAGCAGTTTATATTTTTAGGTTTTCCTCTCTTCTCTCCTATAGAGATAGATGAATTCGGAACTCTAAATCGAACATGGTTTGTAGTAACTCTTTGAAAATTGACAAAAATTAGTCCTCAGTTTTGTCTCTATGATTTTTTTCCTCTTCGAATAGCCCTATGCAGACACTGTAGAAAAGCACTTTCATTGAAAGGGGTTGCCATGCTTCCAAGAAATTACGAGTTTCCGAAATACCAGCAAATATTTTTTCACCCCATCTTGATGATACGTGATGGTAATGACAAGTATAGAAATCCCACTTGGCTCACCAAATTTTGTTCTTCTAAGTTGAAGCGTTCGTTTACAGTAGCAGTTTTTATATTTAGGTTTCCCTATTCATCTATATAGATAGATGAATTTGGAACTCTAAATCCAACATTGATGGTAGTAGCTCTTTGAAACTTGACAAAATGAAGGAGTTCTCAGTTTTGTCTCTATGGTTTGTTTCCTCTTCAAGTAGCCCTAGGCACAGACTGTGGAAAAGCACTTTCATTCAGAGGGGTTGCCCACCTTCTAACAAATAACGAGTTTCAGAAATACCAGCAAATATTTTTTCACCCAATCTTGATGATACTTGGTGGTAATGATCAGTACACAAAACCAACTTCGCTCACCAAATTTTGTTCTTGTAGGTTGAGGCGTTCGTCTACAGTAGCAATTTTTATATTTAGGTTTCACTCTTTTCTCTCCTATATAGATAGATGAATTTTGAACTCTAAATACAACCTGGTTTGTAGTAGCTCTTTGAAACTTGACGAAATAAAGTAGTTCTCAGTTTTGTCTCTGTGGTTTGTTTCCTCTTCAAGAGGCCTAGGCACAGACTGTGGAAAAGCACTTTCATTGAAATGGGTTGCCAAGCTTCTAAGAAATAACGAGGTTCCGAAATACCACCAAATATTTTTTCACCCAATCATGATGATACGTGGTGGTAATGATCAGAACACAAATCCCACTTGGCTCACCAAATTGTTTTCTTCTAGGTTGAAGCGTTCGTCTACAGCAGCAGTTTTTATATTTAGGTTTTACTCTTTTCTCTCTTATATAGATAGATGAATTTAGAACTCTAAATCCAACATGGGTTGTAGTAGCTCTTTGAAACTTGACAAAATAAAGGAGTTCTCAGTTTTGTCTCAATGGTTTGTTTCCTCTTCAAGTACCTTTAGGCACAGACTGTGGAAAAGCACTTTCATGGAGAGGGGTTGCCAAGCTTCTAAGAAATAACGAGGTTCCGAAATACCACCAAATATTTTTTCACCCAATCATGATGATACTTGGTCGTAATGATCAGTACACAAATCCCACTTGGCTCACCAAATTTTGTTCTTCTAGGTTGAAGCGTTCCTCTACAGTAGCATTTTTTATATTAAGGATTTCTTCTGTTCTCTCCTATATAGATAGATGAATTTGGAACTCTAAATCCAACATGGTTTGTAGTAGATCTTTGAAACTTGACAAAATAAAGGAGTTCTCAGTTTTATCTCTATGGTTTGTTTCCTCTTCATGTAGCCCTAAGCAGAGACTGTGGAAAAGCACTTTCATTTAAAGGGTTGGAAGCTTCCAAGAAATTACGAGTTTCTGAAATACCAGCAAATATTTTTTCACCCAAACTTGATCATACGTGGTGGTAATGACAAGTA
Organism: Callospermophilus lateralis; assembly: GCF_048772815.1. NCBI lineage: Eukaryota > Metazoa > Chordata > Mammalia > Rodentia > Sciuridae > Callospermophilus > Callospermophilus lateralis. The sequence continues at coordinate 131,244 of NW_027513204.1, read as the reverse complement.
CACAAATCAAACTTGGCTCACCAAATTTTGATCTTCTAGGTCAAAGCGTTCATTTACAGTAGCTGGTTTTATTTTTAGTTTTCTCTCTGTTCTCTCCTATATAGACAGATGAATTTGGAACTCTAAATCCAACATGGTTTGTACTAGCTCTTTGAAACTTGAGAAAATAAAGGAGTTCTCAGTTTTGACTCTATGATTTTTTTCCTCTTCAAGTAGCCCTAAGCAGAGAGTGTGGAAAAGCACTTTCATTGAAAGGAGTTGCCAATCTTCCAAGAAATAACGAGTTTCAAAAATACCAGTAAATATTTTTTCAAACAATATTGATGATCCATGGTGGTAATGACAAGTACACAAATACCACTTGGCTCAACAAATTTTATTCATCTCGGTTGATGCGTTTACAGTAACAGTTTTTATTTTTAGGTTTTTTTTGTTCTCTCCTATATAGACAGATGAAATTGGAAATCTAAATCCAACATGCTTTGTAGTAGCTCTTTGAAACTTGACAAAATAAAGGAGTTCTCAGTTTTTTCTCTATGGTTTGTTTCCTCTTCAAGTAGCCCTAGGCAAAGACTGTGGAAAAGCACTTTCATTGAGAGGGGATGCCAATCTTCTAAGAAATAACGAGTTTCCGAAATACCAGCAAATATTTTTTCACCCAATCTTGATGCTACTATTTGGTAATGATCGGTATACCAATCCCACTTGGCTCACCAAATTTTGTTCATCTAGGTTGAAGCGTTCGTCTACAGGAGCAGTTTTTATATGTAGGTTTCACTTTGTTCTCTCTTATATAGATAGATGAATTTGGAACTCTAAATCCAACGTGGTTTGTAGTGCTCTTTGAAACTTGACAAAATAAAGTAGTTCTCAGTTTTGTCTCAATGGTTTGTTTCCTCTTCAAGTAGCCCTAGGCACAAACTTAGGAAAAGCACATTCATTGAGAGGGGTTGCCAAGCTTCTAAGAAATAAAGAGTTTCCAAAATAGCAGCAAATATTTCTTCACCCAATCTTGATGATACTTGGTGGTAATGATCGGTACACAAATCCCACTTGACTCACCAAATTTTGTTCTTCTAGTTTGAAGCGTTCGTTTACAGTAGCAGTTTTAAATTTTACGTTTCCCTCTGTTCTCTCCTATATAGATAGATGAATTTGGAACTCTAAATCCAACATGGTTTGTAGTACCTCTTTCAAACTTGACAAAATAAAGGAGTTCTCAGTTTTGTCTCTATGGTTTGTTTCCTCTTCAAGTAGCCCTAGATACAGACTGTGGAAAAGCTCTTTCATTGAGAGGGGTTGCCAAGCTTCTAAGAAATAATGAGTTTCCGAAATACCAGCAAATATTTTTTCACACAATCTTGATGATACTTGGTGGTAATGATCAGTACACAAATCCCACTTGACTCACCAAATTTTGTTCTTCTAATTTGAAGCCTTCGTTTACAGTAGAAGTTTATATTTTTAGGTCTCCCTCTGTTCTCTCCTATATAGAGAGATGAATTTGGAACTCTAAATCCAACATGGTTTGTAGTAGCTCTTTGAAACTTGACAAAATAAAGGAGTTCTCAGTTTTTTCTCTGAGGTTTGTTTCCTCTTCAAGTAGCCCTAAGAAGAGACTGTAGAAAAGCACTTTCATTGAAAGGCGTTGCCAAGCTTCCAAGAAATTACGAGTTTCCTAAATACCAGCAAATATTTTTTCACCCAATCTTCATGATACGTGGTGGTAATGACAAGTGCGCAAATCCCACTTGGCTCACCAAATTTTGATCTTCTAGGTTGAAGCTTTCATCTACAGTAGCAGTTTTTATATTTAGGTTTCCCTCTGTTCTCTCTTATATAGATGAATTTGGAACTCTAAATCCAACATGGTTTGTAGTAGCTCTTTGAAACTTGACAAAATAAAGGAGTTCTCAGTCTTGTCTCTATGGTTTCTTTCCTCTTCAAGTAGCCCTAAGCAGAGACTGTGGAAAAGCATTTTCATTGAAAAGCGTTGCCAAACTTCCACGAAATTACGAGTTTCCGAAATACGAGCAAATATTTTTTCACCCAATCTTCATGATACGTGGTTTTAATGACAAGTGAACAAATCCCACTTGGCTCACCAAATTTTGATCTTCTAGGTTGAAGCTTTCTTTTACAATAGCAGTTTTTTTTTTTTTTTTAGGTTTCACTCTGTTCTCTCCTATATAGATAGATGAATTTGAAACTCTAAATCCAACATGGTTTGTAGTAGCTCTTTGAAACTTGACAAAATAAAGGTTTTTTCATTTTTGTCTCTATGGTTTGTTTCATCTTCAAGTAGCCCGAGGCACATACTGTGGAAAAACACTTTCATTGAGAGGGGTTGCCAAGCTTCCAAGAAATAACGAGTTTCTGAAATACCAGCAAATATTTTTTCACCCAATCTTGGTGATAATTGGTGGTAATGATCAGTACACAAATCCCACTTGGCTCACCAAATTTTGTTCTTCTAGGTTGAAGTGTTCGTCTACAGTAGCAGTTTTTATATTTAGGTTTCCCTCTGTTCTCTCCTATGTAGATAGATGAATTTGGAATTCTAAATCCAACATGGTTTGTAGTAGCTCTTTGAAACTTGACTAAATAAAGTAGTTTCAGTTTTGTCTCTACGGTTTGTTTCGTCTTCAAGTAGCCCTAGGCACAGACTGTGGAAAAGTACTTTCATTGAAAGGGGTTGCCAAGCTTCCAAGAAATTACGAATTTCCGAAATATCAGCAAATATTTATTCACGCAATCTTGGTCATACTTGGTGGTAATAATCAGTACACAAATCCCACTTGGCTCTCCAAATTTTACTCTTCTATCTTGAAGCGTTCGTCTACAGTAGCAGTTTTTATATTTATGTTTCACTCTGTTCTCTCGTATATAGATAAATAAATTTGGAACTCTAAATCCTACATGGTTTTTAGTAGCTCTTTGAAACTTGAAAAATAAAGGAGTTCTCAGTTTTGTCTCTATGGTATGTTTCCTCTTCAAGTAGCCCTAGGCTCAGACTGTGGAAAAGCACATTCATTGAGAGGGGTTGCCAAGCTTCTAAGAAATAACGAGTTTACAAAATACCAGCAAATATTTTTTCACCCAATCTTGATGATACTTGGTGGTAATGATCAGTACATAAATCCCACTTGGCTCACCAAATTTTGTACTTCTAGGTTGAAGCGTTCATCTACAGTAGCAATTTTTATATTTAGATTTTCTTCTGTTCTCTCCTATATAGATAGATGAATTTGGAACTCTAAATCCAACATGGTTTGTAGTAGCTCTTTGAACCTTGTCAAAATAAAGGAGTTCTCAGTTTTGTCTCTATGGTTTGTTTCCTCTTCAAGTAGCCCTAGGCACAGACTGTGGAAAAGCACATCATTGAGAGGGGTTGCCAAGCTTCTAAGAAATAATGAGTTTGCGAAATACCAGCAAATATTTTTTCACCCAATCTTGATGATTCTTGGTGGTAATGATCAGTACACATTTTCCACTTGGCTCACCAAATTTTGTTCTTCTAGGTTGAAGCGTTCGTCTACAGTAGCAGTTTTTATAATTAAGTTTCCCTCTGTTAACTCCTCTATAGATAAATGAATTTGGAACTCTAAATCCAACATGGTTTGTAGTAGCTCTTTGAAACTTGACAAAATAAAGGAGTTCTCAGTTTTTTCTCTATGGTTTTTTTTCTTTTTAAGTAGCCCTAGGCACAAACTTTGGAAAAGCACTTTCATTGAGAGGGGTTGCCAAGCTTCCAAGAAATAACGAGTGTCCGAAATACCAGCAAATATTTTTTCACCCAAACTTGATGATACTTTTTGGTAATGATCAGTACACAAATCCCACTTGCCTCACCAAATTTTGTTCTTCTAGGTAGAATCGTTCGTCTACAGTAGCAGTTTTTAAATGTCGGTTTTCCTCTGTTCTCTCCTATATAGATAGATGAATTTGGAACTCTAAATCCAACATGGTTTGTAGTAGCTCTTTGTAATTTGACAAAAAAAGTAGTTCTCAGTTTTGTCTTTATGGTTTGTTTCCTTTTCAAGTAGCCCTAAGCAGAGATTGTGGAAAAGCACTTTCATTGAAAGGGGTTGCCAAGCCTCCAACAAATTACGAGTTTCCAAAATACCAGCAAATATTTTTTCACCCAATCTTGATGATACTTGGTGGTAATGATCAGTACGCAAATCCCACTTGGCTCACCAAATTTTGTTCTTCTAGGTTGAAGCGTTCGTCTACAGTAGCAGTTTTTATATGTAGTTTTCACTCCGTTCTCTCTTATATAGATAGATGAATTTGGACCTCTAAATGCAACATGGTTTGTAGTAGCTCTTTGAAACTTGACAAAAAATAGAATTTCTCAGTTTTGTCTTTATGGTTTGTTTCCTCTTCAAGTAGCCCTAAGCAGAGCTGGTGGAAAAGCACTTTCATGAGAGGGGATGCCAAGCTTCTAAGAAATAACAAGTTTCTGAAATACCAGCAAATATTTTTTCACCCAATTTTGATGATACTTGGTGGTAATGATCGGTACACAAATCCCACTAGACTCACCAAATTTTGTTGTTCTAGTTTGAAGCGTTCGTTTAGGGTAGCAGTTTATATTTTTAGGTTTCTCTCTGTTCTCTCCTATACAGATAGATGAATTTGGAACTCTAAATCCAACATGGTTTGTAGTAGCTCTTTGAAACTTGAAAAAATAAAGTAGTTCTCAGTTTTGTCTCTATGGTTTGTTTCCTCTTTAATTAGCCCTAGGCAGAGACTGTGGAAAAGCACTTTCATTGAGAGGGGTTGCCCAGGTTCCAAGAAATAAAAAGTTTCCGAAATACCCCCAAATATTTTTTCACCCAATCTTGATGATACTTGGTGGTAATGATCGGTACATAAATCCCACTTGACTCACCAAATTTTGTTGTTCTAGTTTGAAGCGTTCGTTTAGAGTAGCAGTTTATATTTTTAGGTTTCTCTCTGTTTTCTCCTATACAGATAGATGAATTTGGAACCTTAAATCCAACATGGTTTGTAGTAGCTCTTTGAATCTTGAAAAAATAAATTAGTTCTCAGTTTTGTCTCTATTCTTTGTTTCCTCTTTAAGTAGCCCTAGGCACACACTGTGGAAAAGCACTTTCATTGAGAGGGGTAGCCAAGCTTATAAGAAATAACGAGTTTCCGGAATTCCAGCAAATATTTTTTCACCCAATCTTATGATGCTTGGTGGTAATGATCAGTACACAAATCCCACATGGCTCACCAAATTTGTTCTTCTAAGTTGAAGCGTTCGATATCAGTAGCTGTTTTTATTTTTAGGTTTCACTCTGTTCTCTCCTATACAGATAGATGAATTTGGAACTCTAAATCCAACATGGTTTGTAGTAGCTTTTGGAAACTTGACAAAATAAAGGAGTTCCCAGTTCTGTCTCTATGGTTTGTTTCCTCTTCAAGTAGCCGTAGGCACAGACTGTGGAAAAGCACTTTCATTGAGAGGGGTTGCCAAGCTTCTAAGAAATAACGAGTTTCCGAAATACCAGCAAATATTTTTTCACCCAATCTTATGATGCTTGGTGGTAATGATCAGTACACAAATCCCACTTGGCTCACCAAATTTTGTTCTTCTAGGTTGAATCGTTCGTCTACAGTAGCAGTTTTTATATTTAGGTTTCACTCTCTTTCTCCTATATAGATAGATGAATTTGGAACTCTAAATCCAACATGGTTTGTAGTAGTTCTTTGAAACATGACAAAATAAAGGAGTTCTCAGGTTTGTCTCTATGGTTTGTTTCCTCTTCAATTAGCCCTAAGCAGCAACTGTGGAAAACCACTTTCATTGAAAGGGGTTGCCAAGCTTCCATGAAATAACGAGTTTCCGAAATACCTACAAATGTTTTTCACACAATCTTGATGATACTTGTTGGTAATGAGGGGTACACAAATCCCACATGGCTAACCAAATTTTGTTCTTCTAGGTGAAGCGTTCGTCTACAGTAGCAGTTTTTATATTTAGGTTTCCCTCTGTTCTCTCCTATATAGATAGATGAATTTGGAACTCTAAATCCAACATGGTTGGTAGTAGCTCTTTGAAACTTGAAAAAATAAAAGAATTCTCAGTTTTGTCTCTATGGTTTGTTTCCACTTCAAGTAGCTCTAGGCACAGACTGTGGAAAAGCACTTTCATTGAGAGAAGTTGCCAAGCTTCTAAGAAATAACGAGTTTCCGAAATACCAGCAAATATTTTTTCACCCAATCTTGATGACACTTGGTGGTAATGATCAGTACACAAATCTCACTTGGCTCACCAAATTTTTTTGTTCTAAGTTTAAGCGTTCATCTACAGTAGCAGTTTTTATATTTAGGTTTCACTCTGTTCTCTCCTATATAGATAGATGTATTTGGAACTCTAAATCCAACATGGTTTGTAGTAGCTCTTTGAAATTTGACACAAAAAATTAGTTCTCAGTTTTTTCTCTATAGTTTGTTTCCTCTTCAAGTAGCCCTAAGCAGAGACTGTGGAAAAGCAATTACAATGCAAGGGGTTGGCAAGCTTCCAAGAAATAATGAGTTTTCGAAATACCAGCAAATATTTTTTCACCCAATCTTGATGATACTTGGTGGTAATGATCAGTACACAAATCCCACTCGGCTCACCAAATTTTTTTCCTCTAGGTTGAAGCGTTCATCTACAGTAGCAGTTCTTATATTTAGGTGTCCCTCTGTTCTCTCCTATATAGATAGATGAATGTGGAACTCTATCCAACATGGTTTCTACTAGCTCTTGAAACCTGACAAAAAATGTAGTTCTCAGTTTTGTCTCTATGGTTTGTTTCCTCTTCAAGTAGCCCTAAGCAGAGACTGTGGAAAAGCACTTTCATTGAAAGGGGTTGCCAAGTTTCCAAGAAATTACGAGTTTCCAAAATACCAGCAAATATTTTTTCACCCAATCTTGATGATACTTGGTGGTACAAATCAGTAAACAAATCCCACTTGGCTCACCAAATTTTGATCTTCTAGGTTTAAGCGTTCGTTTACAGTAGCAGTTTTTATATTTAGGTTTCACTCTGTTATCTCCTATATAGACAGATGCATTTGGAACTCTAAATCCAACATGGTTTGAAATAGCTCCTTGAAGCTTGACAAAATAAAGTAGTTCTCAGTTTTGTCAATATGGTTTGTTTCCTCTTCAAGTAGCCCTAAGCACAGACTGTGAAAAAGCACTTTAATTGAGAGGGGTTGCCAAGCTTCTAACAATAACGAGTTTCCGAAATACCAGCAATCAATCTTCACCCAATCTTGATGATACTTTGGGTAATGATCAGTACACAAATCCCACTTGGCTCACCAAATTGTGTTCTTCTAGGTTGAAGCGTTCGTCTACAGTAGCAGTTTTTATATTTAGGTTTCACTCTGTTCTCTTCTATATAGATAGATGAATTTGGAACTCTAAATCCAACTTGGTTTGTAGTAGCTCTTTGAAACTTGACAAAATAATGGAGATCTCCGTTTTCTCTCTGTGGTTTGCTTTCTCTTCAAGTAGCATCAGGCACAGACTGTGGAAAAGCACTTTCATTGAGAGGGGTTGCCAAGCTTCTAAGAAATAACGTGCTTCCGAAATACCAGCAAATATTTTTTTCACCCAATCTTGATGATACTTGGTGGTAATGATCAGTACACAAATCCCACTTGGCTCACCAAATTTTGTTCTTCTAGGTTGAAGCGTTCGTCTACAGTAGCAGTTTTTATATTTGGATTCCTTCTGTTCTCTCCTATATAGATAGATGAATTTGGAACTCTAAATCCAACATGGTTTGTACTACCTCTTTGGAACTTGACAAAAAAAAGTAGTTCTCAGTTATGAATGTATGGTTGGTTTCCTCTTCATGTAGCCCTAAGCAGAGACTGTGGAAAAGCACTTTCATTGAAAGGGGTTGAGAAGCTTCCAAGAAAAAACGAGTTTCCGAAATACCAGCAAATATTTTTTCACCCAATCTTGATGATACTTGGTGGTAATGATCGGTACACAAATCTCACTTGACTCACCAAATTTGTTCTTCTAGGTTGAAGCGTTCGTTTACAGTAGCAGTTTTTATTTTTAGGTTTCACTCTGTTCTCTCCTATATAGATAGATGAATTTGGAACTCTAAATCCAACATGGTTTGTAGTATCTCTTTGAAACTTGACAAAAAAAAGGAGTTCTCTGTTTTGACTCTATGGTTTGTTTCCTCTTCAAGTAGCCCTAAGCAGAGACTGTGGAAAAGCACTTTCATTGAAAGGGGTTGGCAAGCTTCCAAGAAATAACGAGTTTTCGAAATACCATCAAATGTTTTTTCACCCAGACTTGAGGATACGTGGTCATAATGACAAGTACACAAATTCCACTTGGCTCACCATTTTTTGTTCTTCTAGGTTGTAGCGTTCGTTTACAGTAGCAATTTTTGTTTTTAGGTTTCACTTGTTCTCTAGTATATAGATAGATGAATTTGGAACTCTAAATCCAACATGGTTTGTAGTAGCTCTTTGAAACTTGACGAAAAAAAGGAGTTCTCAGTTTAGTCTCTATGGTTTGTTTCCTCTTCAAGTAGCCCTAGGAACAGACTGTGGAAAAGCATTTTCATTGAGAGGGGTTGCCAAGCTTCTAAGAAATAACGAGTTTCCGAAATACGAGCAAATATTTTTTAACCCAATCTGCTGATACTTGGTGGTAATGATCAGTACACAAATCCCACTTGGCTCACCAAGTTTTGTTCTTCTAGGTTTAAGCGTTCGTCTACAGTAGCAGTTTATATATTTAGGTTTCACTTTGCTCTCTCCTATATAGATAGGTGAATTTGGAACTCTAAATTCAACATGGTTTGTAGTAGCTCTTTGAAACTTGACAGAATAAGGAGTTCTCAGTTTTGCCTCTATGGTTTATTTTCTCTTCAAGTAGCCCTAGGCACAGACTGTGGAAATGCACTTTCATTGAGAGGGGTTGCCAAGCTTCTAAGAAATAACGAGTTTCAGAAATACCAGCAAATATATTTTCACCCAATCTTGATGATACTTGGTGGTAATGATCAGTACACAAATTTCACTTGGCTCACCAAATTGTGATCTTCTAGGTTGAAGCGTTCGTCTCCAGTAGCTGTTTTTAAATGTACGTTTCACTTTGTTCTCTCCTACATAGATAGATGAATTTGGAACTCTAAATTCAACATGGTTTGTAGTAGCTCTTTGAAACTTGAAAAAATATAGGAGTTCTCAGTTTTGTCTCTATGGTTTGTTGCCTCTTCAAGTAGCCCTAGGCACAGCACTTTCATTGAGAGGGGTTGCCAAGCTTATAAGGAATAACGAGTTTCCGAAACACCAGCAAATATTTTTTCACCCATCTTGATGATACGTGGTCGTAATGACAAGTACACAAATTCCACTTGGCTCACCAAATTTTGTTCTTCTAGGTTGAAGCGTTCGTTTACAGAAGCAGTTTATATTTTTACGTTTCACTCTCTTCTCTCCTATATAGATACATGAAATTAGAACTCTAAATACAACATGGTTTGTAGTAGCTTTTTGACACTTGACAAAATAAAGGAGTTCTCAGATTTGACTCTATGGTTTGTATCCTCTTCAAGTAGCCCAAGGCACAGACAGTGGAAAAGCACTTTCATTGAGAGGTGTTGCCAAACTTCTATGAAATAACTAGTTTCAGATACCAGCAAATATTTTTTCACCCAATCTTGATGATACGTGGTTTTAATGATCAGTACACAAATCCCACTTGGCTCACCAAATTTTGTTCTTCTAGGTTGAAGCGTTCATCTACAGTAGCAGTTTTTATATTTAGTTTTCACTCTGTTCTCTAATATATAGATAGATGAATTTGGAACTCTAAATCCAACATGGTTTGTAGTAGCTCTTTGAAACTTTACGAAAAAAAGGAGTTCTCTGCTTAGTATCTATGGTTTGTTTCCTCTTCAAGTAGCCCTAGTCATAGACTGTGGAAAAGCACTTTCATTGAAAGGGGATGCCAAGTTTCCAAGAAATAACGAGTTTCCAAAATACAGCAAATATTTTTTAACCCGATCTTTATGATACTTGGTGGTAATGATCGGTACACAAATCCCACTTGACTCACCAAATTTTGTTTTTCTAGTTTGAACCGTTCAATTACAGTAGCAGTTTATATTTTTATGTATCCCTCTGTTCTCTCCTATATAGATAGATGAATTTGGAACTCTAAATGCAACATGGTTTGTAGTAGCTCTTTGAAACTTGACAAAAATGTAGTTCTCAGTTTTGTCTCTATGATTTGTTTCCTCTTCAAGTAGCCCTAAGCAGAGATTGTGGAAAAGAACTTTCAGTGAAAGGAGTTCCCAAGCTTCCAAGAAATTACGAGTTTTCGAAATACTAGCAAATATTTTTTCACCCAATCTTGATGATACGTGGTGGTAATGGCAAGTACAACAATCCCACTTGACTCACCATATTTTGTTCTTCTAGGTTGAAGCGTTCGTTTACAGTAGGAGTTTTTTTTTTTTTTTTTTTAGGTTTCACTCTGTTCTCTCCTATATAGATAGATGAATTTGGAACACTAAATCCATCATGGTTTTTAGTAGCTCTTTGAAACTTGACAAAATATAGGAGTTCTCAGTTTTGTCTCTATGGTTTGTTGCCTCTTCAACTAGCCCTAGGCACAGACTGTGGAAAAGTACTTTCATTGAGAGGGGTTCCCAAGCTTCTAAGATATAACGAGTTTCCAAAATACCAGTAAATACTTTTTCACCCAATCTTGATGATACGTGGTCGTAATGACAAGTACACAAATTCCACTTGGCTCACCAAATTTTGTTCTTCTAGGTTGAAGCATTCATTTACAGTAGCAGTTTTTATTTTTAGGTTTCACTCTCTTCTCTCCTATATAGATACATGAATTTGGAACTCTAAATCCAACATGGTTCCTAGTAGCTCTTTGAAACTTGACTAAAAAAGGAGTTCTCAGTTTAGTCTCTATGGTTTGTTTCCTCTTCAAGAAGCCCTAGGCACAGACTGTGGAAAAGCACTTTCATTGAGAGGGGTTGCCAAGCTTCTAAGAAATAACGAGTTTCCGAAATAATAGCAAATATTTTTTCACCCAATCTGGATGATACGGGGTGGTAATGACAAGTACACAAATCCCACTTGGCTCACCAAATTGTGTTCTTCTAGTTTGAAGCGTTCGTTTACAGTAGCAGTTTTTATTTTTAGGTTTCACTTTGTTCTCTCCTATATACATAGATGAATTTGGAACTCTAAATCCAACAAGTTTTGTACTAGCTCTTTGCAACTTGAGAAAAAAGTAGTTCTCAGTATTGTATCTATGGTTTGTTTCCTCTTCAAGAAGCCCTAGGCACAGACTGTGGAAAAGCACTTTCATTGAGAGGGGTTCCCAAGTTTCTAAGAAATAACGAGTTTCTGAAATACCAGCAAATATTTTTTCACCCAATCTTGATGATACGTGAGTAATGATCAGGACACAAATCCCACTTGGCTCACCAAATTTTGTTCTTCTTGTTTGAAGCGTTCGTTTACAGTAGAAGTTTATATTTTTAGGTTTCCCTCTGTTCTCTCATATATAGATCGATGAATTTGGAACTCTATATCCAACATGGTTTGTAGTAGCTCTTTGAAACTTGACAGAATAAGGAGTTCTCAGTTTTGCCTCTATGGTTTATTTTCTCTTCAAGTAGCCCTAGTCACAGACTGTGGAAAAGCACTTTCATTGAGAGGGGTTGCCAAGCTTCTAAGAAATAACGAGTTTCAGAATTACAAGCAAATATATTTTCACCCAATCTTGATGATACTTGGTTGTAATGATCAGTACACAAATTCCACTTGGCTCTCCAAATTGTGATCTTCTAGGTTGAAGCGTTCATCTCCAGTAGGAGTTTTTAAATGTAGGTTTCACTTTGTTCTCTCCTACATAGATAGATGAATTTGGAACTCTAAATTCAACATGGTTTGTAGTAGCTCTTTGAAACTTGAAAAAATATAAAAGTTCTCAGTTTTGTCTCTATGGTTTGTTTCCTCTTCAAGTAGCCCTAGGCACAGACTGTGGAAAAGCACTTTCATTGAGAGGGGTTGCCAAGCTTATAAGAAATAACGAGTTTCCGAAACACCAGCAAATATTTTTTCACCCAATCTTGATGATACGTGGTCGTAATGACAAGTACACAAATTCCACTTGGCTCACCAAATTTTGTTGTTCTAGGTTGAAGCGTTCGTTTACAGAAGCAGTTTTTATTTTTAGGTTTCACTCTGTTGTCTCCTTTAGAGATAGATGAATTTGGAACTCTAAATCCAAAATGGTTTGTAGTAGCTCTTTGAAACTTGACAAAATATAGGCGTTCTCAGTTTTGTCTCTATGGTTTGTTTCCTCTTCAAGTAGCCCTAGGCACACACTGTGGAAAAGCACTTTCATTGAAATTGGTTGAAAGCTTCTATGAAATAACGAGTTTCCGAAATACCAGCAAATATTTTTTCACCCAACCTTGATGATACTTCGTGGTAATGATCAGTACACAAATCACACTTGGCTCACCAAATTTTGTTCTTCTAGGTTGAAGCGTTCGTCTACAGTAGCAGTTTTTATATTTAGGTTTCCCTGTGTTGTCTCCTATATAGATAGATGAATTTGGAACTCTAAATCCAACATGGTTTGTACTAGCTCTTTGAAACTTGACAAAAAAAGTAGTTCTCAGTTTTGTCTCTATTATTTGTTTCCTCTTCAAGTAGCCCTAAGCAGAGACTGTGGAAAAGCACTTTCATTGAGAGGGGTTTCCAAGCTTCTAAGAAATAACGAGTTTCCGAAATACCAGCAAATATTTTTTCACCCAACCTTGATGATACTTCGTGGTAATGATCAGTACAGAAATCCCACTTGGCTCACCAAGTTTTGTTCTTCTTGGTTTAAGCGTTCGTCTACAGTCGCAGTTTATATATTTAGGTTTCACTTTGTTCTCTTCTATATAGATAGATGAATTTGGAACTGTAAATCCAACATGGTTTGTAGTAGCACTTTGAAACTTGACAGAATAAGGAGTTCTCAGTTTTGTCTCTATGGTTTATTTCCTCTTCAAGTAGCCCTAGGCACAGACTGTGGGAAAGCACTTTCATTGAGAGGGGTTGCCAAGCTTCTAAGAAATAACAAGTTTCAGAAAAACCAGCAAATATTTTTTCACCCAATCTTAATGATACTTGGTGGTAATGATCAGTACACAAATTCCACTTGGCTCACCAAATTGTGATCTTCTAGGTTGAAGCATTCGTCTCCAGTAGCAGTTTTTATATGTAGGTTTCACTTTGTTCTCTCCTATATAGGTAGATGAATTTGGAACTCTAAATTCAACATGGTTTGTAGTAGCTATTTGAAACTTGAAAAAATATAAAAGTTCTCAGTTTTGTCTCTATGATTTGTTGTCTCTTCAAGTAGCGATAGGCACAGCACTTTCATGAGAGGGGTTGCCAAGCTTATAAGAAATAACGAGTTTCCGAAACACCAGCAAATATTTTTTCACACAATCTTGATGATACGTAGTCGTAATGAGAAGTACACAAATTCCACTTGGCTCACCAAATTTTGATCTTCTAGGTTGAAGCGTTCATTTACAGTAGCAGTTTTTATTTTTAGGTTTCACTCTATTCTCTCCTATATAGATACATGAAATTAGAACTCTAAATCCAACATGGTTTGTAGTAGCTCTTTGAAACTTTACGAAAAAAAGGAGTTCTCAGTTTAGTCTTTATGGTTTTTTTCCTCTTCAAGTAGCCCTAGGCACAGACTGTGGAGAAGCATTTTCATTGATAGGGGATGCCAAGGTTCCAAGAAATAATGAGTTTCCAAAATACAGCAAATATTTTTTCAACCAATCTTGATGTAACTTGGTGGTAATGATCGGTACACAAATCCCACTTGACACACCAAATGTGGTTGTTCTAGTTTGAAGCGTTCGTTTACAGTAGCAGTTTATATTTTTACTTTTCCCTCTATTCTCTCTTATATAGATAGATGAATTTGGAACTCTAAATCCAACATGGTTTGTAGTAGCTCTTTGAAATTTGAGAAAATAAAGGAGTTCTCAAGTTTGTCTCTATGGTTTGTTTCTTCTTCATGTAGCCCTAGGCACAGACTGTGGAAAAGCACTTTCATTGAGAGGAACTGCCAAGCTTCTAACAAACTACGAGTTTCCGAAATACCAGCAAATATTTTTTCAACCAATCTTGATGATACGTGGTGGTAATGACAAGTACACTAATTTCACTTGGCTCACCACATTTTGTTCTTATAGGTTGCAGCGTTCGTTTACAGTAGCAGTTTTTATTTTTCGGTTTCCCTCTGTTCTTTCCTATATAGATAGATGAATTTGGAACTCTAAATCCAACATGGTTTGTAGTAGCTCTTTGAAACATGACAAAATAAAGGATTTCTCAGTTTTGTCTCTATGGTTTGTTTTCTTTTCATGTACCCCTAGGCACAGACTGTTTAAAAGCACTTTCATTGAGAGGCGTTGCCAAGCTTCTAAGAAATAACGAGTTTCCGAAATACCAGCAATTATTTTATTACCCAATCTTGATGATACCTGGTGGTAATGATCAGTACACAAATCCCACTTGGCTCACCAAAGTTTGTTCTTCTAGTTTGAAGCGTTAGTCTACAGTAGCAGTTTTTATATTTAGGTTTCACTCTGTTCTATCCTATATAGATAGATGAATTTGGAACTCTAAATCCAACATAGTTTGTATAGCTCTTTGAAACTTGAGAAAATAAAGTAGTTCTCAGTTTTGTCTCTATGATTTGTTTCCTCTTCAAGTAGCCCTAGGCACAGACTGAGGAAAAGCACTTTCATTGAGATGGCTTGCCAAGCTTCTAAGAAATAACGAGTTTCCAAAATACCAGCCAATATTTTTTCACCCAATCTTGATGATACTTGGTGGTAATGATCAGTACACAAATCAAACCTTGCTCACCAAATTGTGTTCTGCTAGGTTGAAGCGTTCGTCTACTGTAGCAGTTTTTATATGTTGGTTTCACTCTGTTCTCTTATATTGATAGATGAATTTGGAACTCTAAATCCAACATGGTTTGTAGTAGCTCTTTGAAACTTCACAAAATAAAGTAGTTCTCAGTTTTTTCTCTATGGTTTGTTTCCTCTTCATGTAGTCCTAGGTACAGACTGTGGAATAGTACTTTCATTGAAAGGGGTTGCCAAGCTTCCAAGAAATAACGAGTTTCCGAAATACCAACAAATATTTTTTCACCTAATACTGATGATACTTGGTGGTAATGATCGGTACAAAAAATCCGACTTGACTCACCAGATTTTGTTCTTCAAGTTATAAGCTTTCGTCTACAGTAGCAGTTTTTATTTTTAGGTTCCACTTTGTTCTCTCCTATATAGATAGATGAATTTGGAACTCTAAAGCCAACATGGTTTGTAGTAGCTCTTTGAAACTTGACAAACTAAAGGAGTTCTCAGTTTTGTCTCTATGGTTTATTTCCTCTTCAAGTAGCCCTAGGCACAGACTGTGGAAAAGCACTTTCATTGAGAGGGGTTCCCAAGCTTCTAAGAAATAACGAGTTTCCGAAATACCAGCAAATATTTTTTCACCCAATCTTGATGATAGGTTGTAGTAATGATCAGGACACAAATCCCACTTGGCTCACCAAATTTTGTTCTTCTTGTTTGAAGCGTTCGTTTACAGTAGCAGTTTATATTTTTAGGTTTCCCTCTGTTCTCTCCTATATAGATAGATGAATTTGGAACTCTAAAGTTAACATGGTTTGTCGTAGCCTTTTGAAACTTGACAAAAAATATTAGTTCTTAGTTTTGTCTCTATGGATTGTTTTCTCTTCAAGTAGCCCTAAGCAGAGACTGTGGAAAAGCATTTTCATTAAAAGGGGTTGCCAAGCTTCCAAGAAATTATGAGTTTCCGAAATACCAGCAAATATTTTTCACCTTATCTTGATGATACGTGGTGGTGATGACAACTACACAAATCCCACTTGGCTTGCCAAATTTTGTTCTTCTAGGTTGAAGCGTTCGTTTACAGTAGCAGTTTTTATTTTTAGGTTTCACTCTGTTGTCTCCTATAGAGATAGATGAATTTGGAACTCTAAATCCAACATGGTTTGTAGTAGCTCTTTGAATCTTGAGAAAATATCGAGTTCTCAGTTTTGTCTCTATGGTTTGTTTCCTCTTCAAGTAGCCCTACTCACAGACTGTGGAAAAGCACTTTCATTGAGAAGGGTTGAAAGCTTCTAAGAAATAAGGAGTTTCGGAAATACCAGGAAATATTTTTTCACCCAATCTTGATGATACTTGGTGGTAATGATCGGTACACAAATCCCACTTGGCTCACCAAGTTTTGTTCTTCTTGGTTTAAGCGTTCGTCTACAGTAGCAGTTTATATATTTAGGTTTCACTTTGTTTTCTCCTATATAGATAGATGAATTTGGAACTCTAAATCCAACATGGTTTGTAGTAGCTCTGTGAAACTTGACAGAATAAGGAGTTCTCAGTTTTGTCTCTATGGTTTATTTCCTCTTCAAGTAGCCCTAGGCACAGACTGTGGAAAAGCACTTTCATTGAGAGGGGTTGCCAAGCTTCTAAAATAACGATTTTCCGAAATACCAGCAAATATTTTTTCACCCAATCTGGATGATACGGGGCGGTAATGACAAGTACACAAATCCCACTTGGCTCACCAAATTTAGTTCTTCTAGGTTGAAGCGTTCGTTTACAGTAGCAGTTTTTATTTTTAGGATTCCCTATGTTGTCTCCTATATAGATAGATGAAATTGGAACTCTAAATCCAACATGTTTTGTACTAGCTCTTTGCAACTTGAGAAAAAAGTAGTTCTCAGTATTGAATCTATGGTTTGTTCCTCTTCAAGTAACCCTAAGCAGAGACTGTGGAAAAGCACTTTCACTGAGAGGGGTTGCCAAGCTTCCAAGAAATTACGAGTTTCCGAAATACCAGCAAATATTTTTTCACCCAATCTTGATGATACTTGGTGGTAATGAGCAGTACACAAATTCCACTTGGCTAACCAAATTGTGATCTTCTAGGTTTAAGCGTTCGTCTCCAGTAGCAGCTTTTATATGTAGGTTTCACTTTGTTCTCTCCTATATAGATAGATGAATTTGAAACTCTAAATTCAACATGGTTTGTAGTAGCTATTTGGAACTTGAAAAAATGTGAAAGTTCTCAGTTTTGTCTCTATGGTTTGTTGTCTCTTCACGAAGAGCTAGGCACAGCACTTTCATGAGAGGGGTTGCCAAGCTTATAAGAAATAACGAGTTTCCGAAACACCAGCAAATATTTTTTCACACAAACTTGATGATACGTAGTCGTAATGAGAAGTACACAAATTCGACTTGGCTCACCAAATTTGTTCTTCTAGGTTGAAGCGTTCGTTTACAGTAGGAGTTTTTATTATTAGGTTTCACTCTCTTGTCTCCTATGTAGATACATGAAATTAGAGCTCTAAATCCAACATGGTTTGTAGTAGCTCTTTGAAACTTTACGAAAAAAAGGAGTTCTCAGTTTAGTCTCTATGGTTTGTTTCCTCTTAAATTACCCTAGGCACAGACTGTGGAAAAGCACTTTCATTGAAAGGGGATGCCAAGCTTCCAAGAAATACCGAGTTTCCAAAATACAGCAAATATTTTTTCACCCAATCTTGATAATATTTGGTGGTAGTGATCGGTACACAAATCCCACTTGACTCACCAAATTTTGTTGTTCTAGTTTGAAGCGTTCGTTTACAGTAGCAGTTTATATTTTTACGTTTCCCTCTGTTCTCTCCTATATAGATAGATGAATTTGGAACTCTAAATCCAACATGGTTTGTAGTAGCTCTTTGAAACTTTTCAAATATGTAGTTCTCAGTTTTGTCTCTATGATTTGTTTCCTCTTCAAGAAGCCCTAAGCAGAGACTGTGGAAAAGCACTTTCATTGAAAGGAGTTGCCAAGCTTCCAAGAAATTACCAGTTTCCGAAATACTAGCAAATGTTTTTTCACCCAATCTTAATGATACAATGTCGTAATGACAAGTACACAAATCCCACTTGGCTCACCAAATTTTGTTCTTCTAGGAGAAGCAATCGTTTACAGTAGCAGTATTTATATTTAGGTTTCCCTCTGCTATCTCCTATATAGATAGATGAATTTGGAACTCTAAATACAACATGGTTTGTAGTAGCTCTTTGAAACTTGACAGAATAAGGAGTTCTCAGTTTTGCCTCTATGGTTTATTTTCTCTTCAAGTAGCCCTAGGCACAGACTGTGGAAAAGCACTTTCATTGAGAGGGTTTGCCAAGCTTCTAAGAAATAACGAGTTTCAGAAATACCAGCAAATATATTTTCACCCAATCTTGATGATACTTGGTGGTAATGATCAGTACACAAATTCCACTTGGCTCACCAAATTGTGATCTTCTAGGTTGAAGCGTTCGTCTCCAGTAGCTGTTTTTAAATGTACGTTTCACTTTGTTCTCTCCTACATAGATAGATGAATTTGGAACTCTAAATTCAACATGGTTTGTAGTAGCTCTTTGAAACTTGAAAAAATATAGGAGTTTTCAGTTTTGTCTCTATGGTTTGTTGCCTCTTCAAGTAGCCCTAGGCACAGCACTTTCATTGAGAGGGGTTGCCAAGCTTATAAGGAATAACGACTTTCCGAAACACCAGCAAATATTTTTTCACCCATCTTGATGATACGTGGTCGTAATGACAAGTACACAAATTCCACTTGGCTCACCAAATTTTGTTCTTCTAGGTTGAAGCGTTCGTTTACAAAAGCAGTTTATATTTTTACGTTTCACTCTCTTCTCTCCTATATAGATACATGAAATTAGAACTCTAAATACAACATGGTTTGTAGTAGCTTTTTGACACTTGACAAAATAAAGGAGTTCTCAGATTTGACTGTATGGTTTGTATCCTCTTCAAGTAGCCCAGGGCACAGACAGTGGAAAAGCACTTTCATTGAGAGGGGTTGCCAAACTTCTATGAAATAACGAGTTTCAGATACCAGCAAATATTTTTTCACCCAATCTTGATGATACGTGGTTTTAATGATCAGTACACAAATCCCACTTGGCTCACCAAATTTTGTTCTTCTAGGTTGAAGCGTTCATCTACAGTAGCAGTTTTTATATTTAGTTTTCACTCTGTTCTCTAATATATAGATAGATGAATTTGGAACTCTAAATCGAACATGGTTTGTAGTAGCTCTTTGAAACTTTACGAAAAAAGGAGTTCTCAGCTTAGTCTCTATGGTTTGTTTCCTCTTCAAGTAGCCCTAGGCATAGACTGTGGAAAAGCACTTTCTTGAAAGGGGATGCCAAGTTTCCAAGAAATAACGAGTTTCCAAAATACAGCAAATATTTTTTAACCCAATCTTTATGATACTTGGTGGTAATGATCGGTACACAAATCCCACTTGACTCACCAAATTTTGTTTTTCTAGTTTGAAGCGTTCAATGCAGTAGCAGTTTATATTTTTACGTTTCCCTCTGTTCTCTCCTATATAGATAGATGAATTTGGAACTCTAAATGCAACATGGTTTGTAATAGCTCTTTGAAACTTGACAAAATGTAGTTCTCAGTTTTGTCTCTATGATTTGTTTCCTCTTCAAAGTAGCCCTAAGCAGAGATTGTAGAAAAGAACTTTCAGTGAAAGGAGTTCCCAAGCTTCCAAGAAATTACGAGTTTCCGAAATACTAGCAAATATTTTTTACACCCAATCTTGATGATACGTGGTGGTAATGGCAAGTACACCAATCCCACTTGACTCACCATAATTTTGTTCTTCTAGGTTGATGCGTTCGTTTACAGTAGGAGTTTTTTTTTTTTTTTTTTTTTTTTTTTTTTTTAGGTTTCACTCTGTTCTCTCCTATATAGATAGATGAATTTGAACTCTAAATCCATCATGGTTTGTAGTAGCTCTTTGAAACTTGACAAAATATAAGAGTTCACAGTTTTGTCTCTATGGTTTGTTGGCTCTTCAAATAGCCCTAGGCACAGACTGTGGAAAAGCACTTTCATTGAGAGGGGTTCCCAAAGCTTCTAAGATATAACGAGTTTCCAAAATACCAGCAAATATTTTTTCACCCAAACTTGATGATACGTGGTCGTAATGACAAGTACACAAATTCCACTTGGCTCACCAAATTTTTGTTCTTCTAGGTTGAAGCGTTCATTTACAGTAGCAGTTTTTATTTTTAGGTTTCACTCTCTTCTCTCCTATATAGATACATGAATTTGGAACTCTAAATCCAACATGGTTCCTAGTAGCTCTTTGAAACTTGACGAAAAAAGGAGTTCTCAGTTTAGTCTCTATGGTTTGTTTCCTCTTCAAGAAGCCCTAGGCACAGACTGTGGAAAAGCACTTTCATTGAGAGGGGTTGCAAGCTTCTAAGAAATAACGAGTTTCCGAAATACAGCAAATATTTTTTCACCCAATCTGGATGATACGGGGTGGAAATGACAAGTACACAAATCCCACTTGGCTCACCAATTTGTGTTCTTCTAGTTTGAAGCGTTCGTTTACAGTAGCAGTTTTTATTTTTAGGTTTCACTTTGTTCTCTCCTATATACATAGATGAATTTGGAACTCTAAATCCAACAAGTTTTGTACTAGCTCTTTGCAACTTGAGAAAAAAGTAGTTCTCAGTATTGTATCTATGGTTTGTTTCCTATTCAAGAAGCCCTAGGCACAGACTGTGGAAAAGCACGTTCATTGAGAGGGGTTCCCAAGCTTCTAAGAAATAACGAGTTTCCGAAATACCAGCAAATATTTTTTCACCCAATCTTGATGATACGTGGTAGTAATGATCAGGACACAAATCCCACTTGGCTCACCAAATTTTGTTCTTCTTGTTTGAAGCGTTCGTTTACAGTAGAAGTTATATTTTTAGCTTTCCCTCTGTTCTCTCCTATATAGATCGATGAATTTGGAACTCTATATCCAACATGGTTGTAGTAGCTCTTTGAAACTTGACAGAATAAGGAGTTCTCAGTTTTGCCTCTATGGTTTATTTTCTCTTCAAGTAGCCCTAGTCACAGACTGTGGAAAAGCACTTTCATTGAGTGGGGTTGCCAAGGCTTCTAAGAAATAACGAGTTTCAGAAATACCAGCAAATATATTTTCACCCAATCTTGATGATACTTGGTGGTAATGATCAGTACACAAATTCCACTTGGCTCTCCAAATTGTGATCTTCTAGGTTGAAGCGTTCGTCTCCAGTAGCAGTTTTTAAATGTAGTTCACTTTGTTCTCTCCTACATAGATAGATGAATTTGGAACTCTAAATTCAACATGGTTTGTAGTAGCTCTTTGAAACTTGAGAAAATATAGGAGTTCTCAGTTTTGTCTCTATGGTTTGTTTCCTCTTCAAGTAGCCCTAGGCACAGACTGTGGAAAAGCACTTTCATTGAGAGGGGTTGCCAAGCTTATAAGAAATAACGAGTTTCCGAAACACCAGCAAATATTTTTTCACCCAATCTTGATGATACGTGGTCGTAATGACAAGTACACAAATTCCACTTGGCTCACCAAATTTTGTTCTTCTAGGTTGAAGCGTTCGTTTACAGAAGCAGTTTTTATTTTTAGGTTTCACTCTGTTGTCTCCTATAGAGATAGATGAATTTGGAACTCTAAATCCTACATGGTTTGTAGTAGCTCTTTGAAACTTGACAAAATATAAGCGTTCTCAGTTTTGTCTCTATGGTTTGTTTCCTCTTCAAGTAGCCCTAGGCACAGACTGTGGAAAAGCACTTTCATTGAAATTGGTTGAAAGCTTCTAAGAAATAACGAGTTTCCGAAATACCAGCAAATATTTTTTCACCCAACCTTGATGATACTTCGTGGTAATGATCAGTACAGAAATCCCACCTGGCTCACCAAATTTTGTTCTTCTAGGTTGAAGCGTTCGTTTACAGTAGCAGTTTATATTTTTAGGTTTCACTTTGTTCCCTCCTATATACATAGATGAATTTGTAACTCTAAATCCATCATGGTTTGTAGTAGCTCTTTGAAACTTGACAAAATAAAGGAATTCTCAGTTTTGTCTCTATTGTTTGTTTCCTCTTCAATAGCCCTAGGCACAGACTGTGGAAATGCACTTTCATTGAGAGGGGTTGAAAGCTTCTAAGAAATAACGATTTTACGAAATACCAGCCTATATTTTTTCACCCAATCTTTATGATACTTGGTTGTAATGATCAGTACACAAATCCACTTGGCTCACCAAATTTTGTTCTTCTAGGTTGAAGCGTTTGTCTACAGTAGCAGTTTCAATATTTGGTTTCCCTCTGTTCTCTCCTATATAGATAGATAAATTTGGAACTCTAAATTTAACATGGTTTCTACTAGCTCTTTGAAACGTGACAAAAAAACTAGTTCTCATTTTTGTATCTATGGTTTGTTCCTCTTCAAGTAGCCGTAAGCAGAGACTGTGGAAAAGCACTTTCATTGAGAGGGGTTCCCAAGCTTCCAAGAAATTAAGATTTTCTGAAATACCAGCAAATATTTTTTCACCAATATTGATGATATGTCGTGGTAATGACAAGTACACAAATCCCACTTGGCTCACCAAATTTTGTTCTTCCAGGTTGAAGCGTTCGTTTACAGTAGCAGTTTTTATTTTTAGGTTTTACGTTGTTCTCTCCTATATAGATAGATGAATTTGGAACTCTAAATCCAACATGGTTTGTAGTAGCTCTTTGAAATTTGAGAAAATAAAGGAGTTCTCAGGTTTGTCTCTATGGTTTGTTTCCACTTGAAGTAGCCCTAGGCACAGACTGTGGAAAAGCACTTTCATTGAGAGGGGTTGCCAAGCTTCTAAGAAATAACAAGTTTCCGAAATACCAGCAAATATTTTTTCACCCAATCTTGATGATACTTGGTGGTAATGATCAGTACACAAATCCCACTTGGCTCACCAAATTGTGATCTTCTAGGTTGAAGCGTTCGTCTCCAGTAGCAGTTTTTATATGTAGGTTTCACTTTGTTCTCTCCTGTATAGATAGATGAATTCTGAACTCTACATTCAACATGGTTTATAGTAGCTCTTTGAAACTTGAAAAAATATAAAAGTTCTCAGTTTTGTCTCTATGGTTTGTTGCCTCTTCAAGTACGCTACGTACAGCACTTTCATTGAGAGGGGTTTCCAAGCTTATAAGAAATAACGGGTTTCCGAAACACCAGCAAATATTTTTTCACACAATCTTGATGATACGTGGTCGTAATGAGAAGTGCACAAATTCCACTTGGCTCACCAAATTTCGTTCTTCTAGGTTGAAGCGTTCGTTTACAGTAGCAGTTTTTATTTAGAGGTTTCACTCTCTTCTCTCCTATATAGATACATGAAATTAGAACTCTAAATCCAACATGGTTTGTAGTAGCTCTTTGAAACTTGACGAAAAAAAGGAGTTCTCAGTTTAGTCACTATGGTTTGTTTCCTCTTAAAGTAAGCCCTAGGCACTAACTGTGGAAAAGCACTTTCATTGAAAGGGGTTGCCAAGCTTCCAAGAAATAACGAGTTTCCGAAATACAGCAAATATTTTTTCACCCAATCTTGATGATACTTGGAGGTAATGATTGGTACACAAAACCCACTTGACTCACCAAATTTTGTTTTTCTAGTTTGAAGCGTTCGTTTACAGTAGCAGTTTATATTTTTACGTTTCCCTCTATTCTCTTCTATATAGATAGATGAATTTGGAACTCTAAATCCAACATGTTTTGTAGTAGCTCTTTGAATCTTGACAAAAATGTAGTTCTCAGTTTTGTCTCTACGATTTGTTTCCTCTTCAACTAGCCCTAAGCAGAGACTGTGGAAAAGCCCTTTCATTGAAAGGGGTTGACAAGCTTAAAAAAAATTACGAGTTTCCAAAATACCAGCAAATATTTTTCACCCAATCTTGGTGATACTCGGTGGTAATGATCAGTACACAAACCCACATGGCTCACCAAATTGTTTTCTTCTAGGTTGAAGCGTTCGTCTACAGTAGCAGTTTTTATATGTAGGTTTCACTCTGTTCTCTCTTATATAGATAGATGAATTTGGAACTCTAAATCCAACATGGTTTGACGTAGCTTTTTGAAACTTGACAAAAAAAAATTAGTTCTTAGTTTTGTCTCTATGGTTTGTTTTCTCTTCAAGTAGCCCTAAGCAGAGACTGTGGAAAAGAATTTTCATTGAAAGGGGTTGCCAAGCTTCCAAGAAATTATGAGTTTCCGAAATACCAGCAAATATTTTTACCCAATCTTGATGATACGTGGTGGTAATGACAACTACACAAATCCCACTTGGCTTACCAAATTTGTTCTTCTAGGTTGAAGTGTTCGTTTACAGTAGCAGTTTTTATTTTTAGGTTTCACTTTGTTCTCTCCTATATACATAGATGAATTTGAAACTCTAAATCCAACATGGTTTGTAGTAGCTCCTTGAAACTTGACAAAATAAAGGAGTTCTCAGTTTTGTCTCTATTGTTTGTTTCCTCTTCAATAGCCCTAGGCACAGACTGTGGAAAAGCACTTTCATTGAGAGGGGTTGAAAGCTTCTAAGAAATAACGAGTTTCCGATATACCAGCAAATATTTTTTCACCCAATCTTGATGATACTTGGTGGTAATGATCAGTACACAAGTCCCACTTGGCTCACCAAATTTTGTTCTTCTAGTTTGACGCGTTCGTTTACAGTAGCAGTTTTTCTTTTTAGGTTTCACTCTGTTCTCTCCTGTATAGATAGATTAATTTGGAACTCTAAATTCAACATGGTTTGTAGTAGCTCTTTGAAACTTGACAAAATAAAGGAGTTCTAAGTTTTGTCTCTATGGTTTGTTTACTCTTCAAGTAGCCCTAGGGACCAACTCTGGAAAATCACTTTCATTGAGAGGGATTGCCAGGCTTCTAAGAAATAACGAGTTTCCAAAATACCAGCAAATATTTTTTCACCCAACCTTGATGAAGCATGGTGGTAATGATCAGTACACAAATCCCACTTGGCTCACGAAATTGTGTTCTTCAAGCTTGAAGCGTTCGTCTACAGTAGCAGTATTTATATGTAGGTTTCACTCTGTTCTCTATTATATAGATTGATGACTTTGGAACTCTAAATCCAACATGGTTTGCAGTAGCTCCTTGAAACTTGACAAAATAAAGTAAGATCTCAGTTTTGTCTCTATTGTTTGTTTCCTCTTCAATTAGCCCTAAGAGGAGACTGTGGAAAAGCACTTTCATTGAAAGGGGTTGCCAAGGTTCCAAGAAATTACGAGTATCCGAAATACCAGCATATATTTTTTCAACCAATCTGGATGATACGTGGTGGTAATGACAAGTACACAAATCCCAAATTGGCTCACCAAATTTTGTTCTTCTAGTTTGAAGCGTTCGTCTACAGTAGCAGTTTTTATATTAAGGTTTCCCTGTGTTAACTCTGATATAGTTAGATGAATTTGGAACTCTAAATCCAACATGGTTTGTAGTAGCTACTTGAAAATTGAGAAAATACAGTAGATCTCAGTTTTGTCTCTATGGTTTGTTTCCCCTTCAAGTAGCCCTAGGCACAGACTGTGGAAAAGCACTTTCATTGAAAGGGGTTGCCAAGGTTCCAAGAAATTACGAGTATCCAAAATACCAGCAAATATTTTTTCACCCAATTTGGATGATAGGCGGTGTTAATGACAAGTACACAAGTCCCATTTGGCTCACCAAATTTTGTTCTTCTAGGTTAAAGCGTTCGTTTACAATAGCAGTTTTTATTTTTAGGTATCATTCTGTTCTCTCCTATATGGATAGATGAATTTGGAACTCTAAATCCAACATGGTTTGTAGTAGCTCTTTGAAACTTGACAAAATAAAAGAGTTCTCAGTTTTGTCTCTATGGTTTGTTTCTTCTTCAAGTAGCCCTAGGCACAGACTTTGGAAAAGCACTTCCATTGAGAGGGGTTGCCAAGCTTCTAAGAAATAACGAGTTTCCGAAATACCAGCAAATATTTTTTCACCTAATCTTGATGATACTTGGTGGTAATGATCAGTACACAAATCCCACTTGGCTCACCAAATGTTGTTCTTCTAGGTTGAAGCGTTCATCTACAGTAGCAGTTTTTATATTTAGGTTTCACTCTGTTCTCTCCTATATAGATGGATGAATTGGGAACTCTAAATTCAACATGGTTTGCAGTAGATTTTGGAAACTTGACAAAATAAAGGAATTCTCAGTTTTGTCTCTATGGTTTGTTTCCTCTTCAAGTAGCCCTAGGCACAGACTGTGGAAAATCACTTTCATTGAGAGGGGTTGCCAAGCTTCTAAGAAATAATGTGTTTCCGAAATAACAGCAAATATTTTTCACCCAATCTTGATGATACTATGTGGTAATGAACAGTACTCCAATTACACTTGACTCACCAAATTTTGCTCTTCAAGGTCGAAGCGTTCGTCTACAGTAGCAGTTTATATATTTAGGTTTCCCTCTGTTCTTCCTATATAGATAGATGAATTTGGAACTCTAAATCCAACATGGTTTGTAGTAGCTCTTTGAAACATGACAAAATAAAGGAGTTCTCAGTTTTGTCTCCATGGTTTGTTTCCTCTTCAATTAGCCCTAGGCACAGACTGTGGAAAAGCACTTTCATTGAGAGGGGTTGCCAAGCTTCTAAGAAATAACGAGTTTCTGAAATACCAGCAAATATTTTTTCACCCAATCTTGATGATGCGTGGTGGTTATGATCAGTACACAAATCCCACTTGGCTCACCAAATTTTGTTCTTCTAGTTTGAAGCGTTCGTTTACAGTAGCAGTTTTTCTTTTTAGGTTTCACTCTGTTCTCTCCTGTATAGATAGATGAATTTGGAACTCTAAATCCAACATGGTTTGTAGTACCTCTTTGAATCTTGACAAAATAAAGTAGTTTTCAGTTTTTTCTCTATGGTTTGTTTCCTCTTCAAGTAGCCCTAGGCATAGACTGTGGAAAAGCACTTTCATTGAAAGGGGTTGCCAAGCTTTTCAAGAAATAGCGAGTTTTTGAAATACCAGCAAATATTTTTTCACCCAATCTTCATGATACTTGGTGGTAATGATCGGTACAAAAATCCCACTTGACACACCAATTTTTTTCTTCTATTTGAAGCGTTCATTTACAGTAGCAATTTATATTTTTTGCTTTCCCTCTGTTCTCTCCTATATAGATAGATGAATTTGGAACTCTAAATCCAACTTGGTTTGTAGTAGCTCTTTGAAACTTGATAAAATAAAGGAGTTCTCAGTTTTTGTCTCTATGATTTGTTTTCTCTTCAAGTAGCCCTTAACAGAGACTGTGGAAAAGCACTTTCATTGAAAGGGGTTGCCAAGCTTCCAAGAAATTACCAGTTTCAGAAATACCAGCAAATATTTTTTCACCCAATCTTGATGATACTATGTGGTAATGAACAGTACACCAATCCCACTTGGCTCACCAAATTTTGCCTTCTAGGTTGATGCATTCGTCTACAGTAGCAGTTTTTATATTTAGGTTTCACTCCTTTCTCTTCTATATAGATAGATGTATTTGGAACTTAAATCCAACATGGTTTGTAGTAGCTCTTTGAGACTTGACAAAATAAAGGAGTTCTTAGTTTTGTCTCTATGGTTTGTTTCCTCTTCAAGTAGCCCTAGGCACAGACTTTGGAAAAGCACTTTCATTGAGAGGGTTGCCAAGCTTCTAAGAAATAACGAGTTTCCGAAATACCAGCAAATATTTTTTCACCCAATCTTATGATACTTGGTGGTAATGATCAGTACACAAATCCCACTTGGCTCACCAAATTTTGTTCTTCTAGGTTGAAGCGTTCCTCTACAGTAGCAGTTTTTATATTTAGGTTTCCCTCTGTTTTCTCATATATAGATAGATGAATTTGGAACTCTACATCCAACATGGTTTGTAGTAGCTCTTCGATATGTGACAAAAAAAAAGTAGTTCTCAGTTTCGTCTCTATGGTTATTGCCTCTTCAAGTAGCCCTAAGCACAGACTGTGGAAAAGCACTTTCAATGAAAATTGTTGACAATATTCCAAAAAATTACGATTTTCCGAAATACCAGCAAATATTTTTTCACCCAATCTTGATGATACGTGGTGGTAATGACAAGTACACAAATCCAACATGGCTCACCAAATTTTGTTCTTCTAGGTATAAGCGTTCGTCTACAGTAGCAGTTTTTATATTTAGGTTTCACTCTCTTCTCTCCTATATAGATAGATAAAATTGGAAATCTAAATCCAACATGGTTTGTAGTAGCTCTTTGAAACTTGACAAAAATAAAGGAGTTCTCACTTTTGTCTCTAATGTTTGTTTCCTCTTCAAGTAGCCCTAGGCACAGACTGTGGTAAAGCACTTTCATTGAGAGGGGTTGCCAAGCTTCTAAGAAATAACGAGTTTCTGAAATAACAGCAAATATTTTTCACCCAATCTTGATGATTTTTGGTGGTAATGATCAGGACACAAGTACCACTTGGCTCACCAAATTTGTTCTTCTAGGTTGAAGCGTTCGTCTACAGTAACAGTTTTTATATTTAGTTTTCCCTCTGTTCTCTCATATATAGATAGATGAATTTGGAACTCTAAATCCAACATAGTTTGTAGTAGCTTTTTGAAACTTGACCAAAAAAAGCCGTTCTCAGTTTTGTCTCTATGGTTTGTTTCCTCTTCAAGTAGCATAGGCGCAGACTGTGGAAAAGCACTTTCATTGAGAGGGGTTGCCAAGCTTCTAATAAATAACGATTTTCCGAAAAACCAGCAAATATATTTTCACCCAATCTTGATGATACTATGTGGTAATTATCAGTACACCAATCCCACTTATGTCACCAAATTTTGATCTTCTAGGTTGAAGCATTCCTCTACTGTAGCAGTTTTTACATTAGGTTTCCCACGGTTCTCTCCTATATAGATAGATGAATTTGGAACTCTAAATCCAACATGGTTTGTAGTAGCTTTTTGAAACTTGACAGAAAAACCCGTTCTCAGTTTTGTCTCTATGGTTTGTTTCCTCTTCAAGTAGCCCTAGGCACAGACTGTGGAAAAGCACTTTCATTGAGAGGGGTTGCCAAGCTTCTAAGAAATAACGAGTTTCCGAAAAACCAGCAAATATATTTTCACCCAATCTTGATGATTCTTGGTGGTAATGATCGGTACACAAATCCCACTTGACTCACCAAATTTTGTTCTTCTAGGTTGAAGCGTTCGTTTACAGTAGCAGTTTTTATTTTTAGGTTTCACTTTGTTCTCTCCTATATAGATAGATGAATCTGGAACTCTAAATCCAACATGGTTTGTAGTAGTTCTTTGAAAGATGACAAAATAAAGGAGTTCTCAGTTTTGTCTCCATGGTTTGTTTCCTCTTCAATTAGCCCTAGGCACAGACTGTGGAAAAGCACTTTCATTGAGAGGGGTTGCCAAACTTCTAAGAAATAACGAGTTTCTGAAAAACCAGCAAATATATTTTCACCCAATCTTGATGATTCTTGGTGGTAATGATCAGTACACCAATCCCACATGGCTCACCAAATTTTGTTCTTCTAGGTTGAAGTGTTCGTCTACAGTAGCAGTTTATATATTTAGGTTTCCCTCTGTGCTATCCTATACAAATAGATGAATTTGGAACTCTAAATACAACATGGTTTGTAGTAGCTCTTTGAAACTTGACAAAATAAAGGAGTTCTCAGTTTTGTCTCTATGATTTGTTTTCTCTTCAAGTAGCCCTAGGCACAGATGGTGGAAAAGCAATTTCATTGAAAGGGGTTGCCAAGCTTCCAAGAAAAAACAAGTTTCCGAAATACCAGCAAATATTTTTTCACCCAATCTTGATGAAACTTGGTGGTAATGATCAGTACACAAATCCCACTTGGCTCACCAAATTTTGTTCTTCTAGTTTGAATCGTTCGTTTACAGTAGCAGTTTTTCTTTTTGGGTTTCACTCTGTTCTCTCCTGTATAGATAGATTAATTTGGAACTCTAAATTCAACATGGTTTGTAGTAGCTCTTTGAAACTTGACAAAATAAAGGAGTTCTAGTTTTGTCTCTATGGTTTGTTTCTTCTTCAAGTAGCCCTAGGGACCGACTCTGGAAAAGCACTTTCATTGAGAGGGGTTCCCAGGCTTCTAAGAAATAACGAGTTTCCGAAATACCAGCAAATATTTTTTCACCCAACCTTGATGATGCATGGTGGTAATGATCAGTACACAAATCCCACTTGGCTCACGAAATTGTGTTCTTCTAGCTTGAAGCGTTTGTCTACAGTAGCAGTATTTATATGTAGGTTTCACTCTGTTCTCTATTATATAGATTGATGACTTTGTAACTATAAATCCAACATGGTTTGTAGTAGCTCTTTGAATCTTGACAAAATAAAGGAGTTCTCAGTTTTGTCTTTATGATTTGATTCCTCTTGAATTAGCCCTAAGAGGAGACTGTGGAAAAGCACTTTCATTGTATGGGGTTGCCAAACTTCCAGAAATTACGAGTTTCCGAAATACCAGCATATATTTTTTCAACCAATCTGGAGGATACTTGGTGGTAATGACAAGTACACAAATCCCACTTGGCTCACCAAATTTTGTTCTTCTAGGTTGAAGCGTTCGTCTACAGTAGCAGTTTATATATTTAGGTTTCCCTCTGTTAACTCTTATATAGATAGTTGAATTTTAACTCTAAATCCAACATGGTTTGCAGTAGCTCCTTGAAACTTGACAAAATAAAGTAGATCTCAGTTTTGTCTCTATTGTTTGTTTCCTCTTCAATTAGCCCTAAGAGGAGACTGTGGAAAAGCACTTTCATTGAAAGGGGTTGCCAAGGTTCCAAGAAATTACGAGTATCCGAAATACCAGCATATATTTTTTCAACCAATCTGGATGATACGTGGTGGTAATGACAAGTACACAAATCCCAAATGGCTCACCAAATTTTGTTCTTCTAGTTTGAAGCGTTCGTCTACAGTAGCAGTTTTTATATTAAGGTTTCCCTGTGTTAACTCTGATATAGTTAGATGAATTTGGAACTCTAAATCCAACATGGTTTGTAGTAGCTACTTGAAAATTGAGAAAATACAGTAGATCTCAGTTTTGTCTCTATGGTTTGTTTCCCCTTCAAGTAGCCCTAGGCACAGACTGTGGAAAAGCACTTTCATTGAAAGGGGTTGCCAAGGTTCCAAGAAATTACGAGTATCCAAAATACCAGCAAATATTTTTTCACCCAATTTGGATGATAGGCGGTGTTAATGACAAGTACACAAGTCCCATTTGGCTCACCAAATTTTGTTCTTCTAGGTTAAAGCGTTCGTTTACAATAGCAGTTTTTATTTTTAGGTATCATTCTGTTCTCTCCTATATGGATAGATGAATTTGGAACTCTAAATCCAACATGGTTTGTAGTAGCTCTTTGAAACTTGACAAAATAAAAGAGTTCTCAGTTTTGTCTCTATGGTTTGTTTCTTCTTCAAGTAGCCCTAGGCACAGACTTTGGAAAAGCACTTCCATTGAGAGGGGTTGCCAAGCTTCTAAGAAATAACGAGTTTCCGAAATACCAGCAAATATTTTTTCACCTAATCTTGATGATACTTGGTGGTAATGATCAGTACACAAATCCCACTTGGCTCACCAAATTTTGTTCTTCTAGGTTGAAGCGTTCATCTACAGTAGCAGTTTTTATATTTAGGTTTCACTCTGTTCTCTCCTATATAGATGGATGAATTGGGAACTCTAAATTCAACATGGTTTGCAGTAGATTTTGGAAACTTGACAAAATAAAGGAATTCTCAGTTTTGTCTCTATGGTTTGTTTCCTCTTCAAGTAGCCCTAGGCACAGACTGTGGAAAATCACTTTCATTGAGAGGGGTTGCCAAGCTTCTAAGAAATAATGTGTTTCCGAAATAACAGCAAATATTTTTTCACCCAATCTTGATGATACTATGTGGTAATGAACAGTACTCCAATTACACTTGACTCACCAAATTTTGCTCTTCAAGGTCGAAGCGTTCGTCTACAGTAGCAGTTTATATATTTAGGTTTCCCTCTGTTCTTCCTATATAGATAGATGAATTTGGAACTCTAAATCCAACATGGTTTGTAGTAGCTCTTTGAAACATGACAAAATAAAGGAGTTCTCAGTTTTGTCTCCATGGTTTGTTTCCTCTTCAATTAGCCCTAGGCACAGACTGTGGAAAAGCACTTTCATTGAGAGGGGTTGCCAAGCTTCTAAGAAATAACGAGTTTCTGAAATACCAGCAAATATTTTTTCACCCAATCTTGATGATGCGTGGTGGTTATGATCAGTACACAAATCCCACTTGGCTCACCAAATTTTGTTCTTCTAGTTTGAAGCGTTCGTTTACAGTAGCAGTTTTTCTTTTTAGGTTTCACTCTGTTCTCTCCTGTATAGATAGATGAATTTGGAACTCTAAATCCAACATGGTTTGTAGTACCTCTTTGAATCTTGACAAAATAAAGTAGTTTTCAGTTTTTTCTCTATGGTTTGTTTCCTCTTCAAGTAGCCCTAGGCATAGACTGTGGAAAAGCACTTTCATTGAAAGGGGTTGCCAAGCTTTCAAGAAATAGCGAGTTTTTGAAATACCAGCAAATATTTTTTCACCCAATCTTCATGATACTTGGTGGTAATGATCGGTACAAAAATCCCACTTGACACACCAAATTTTTTTCTTCTAATTTGAAGCGTTCATTTACAGTAGCAATTTATATTTTTTGCTTTCCCTCTGTTCTCTCCTATATAGATAGATGAATTTGGAACTCTAAATCCAACTTGGTTTGTAGTAGCTCTTTGAAACTTGATAAAATAAAGGAGTTCTCAGTTTTGTCTCTATGATTTGTTTTCTCTTCAAGTAGCCCTTAACAGAGACTGTGGAAAAGCACTTTCATTGAAAGGGGTTGCCAAGCTTCCAAGAAATTACCAGTTTCAGAAATACCAGCAAATATTTTTTCACCCAATCTTGATGATACTATGTGGTAATGAACAGTACACCAATCCCACTTGGCTCACCAAATTTTGCCTTCTAGGTTGATGCATTCGTCTACAGTAGCAGTTTTTATATTTAGGTTTCACTCCTTTCTCTTCTATATAGATAGATGTATTTGGAACTTAAATCCAACATGGTTTGTAGTAGCTCTTTGAGACTTGACAAAATAAAGGAGTTCTTAGTTTTGTCTCTATGGTTTGTTTCCTCTTCAAGTAGCCCTAGGCACAGACTTTGGAAAAGCACTTTCATTGAGAGGGGTTGCCAAGCTTCTAAGAAATAACGAGTTTCCGAAATACCAGCAAATATTTTTTCACCCAATCTTATGATACTTGGTGGTAATGATCAGTACACAAATCCCACTTGGCTCACCAAATTTTGTTCTTCTAGGTTGAAGCGTTCCTCTACAGTAGCAGTTTTTATATTTAGGTTTCCCTCTGTTTTCTCATATATAGATAGATGAATTTGGAACTCTACATCCAACATGGTTTGTAGTAGCTCTTCGATATGTGACAAAAAAAAAAAGTAGTTCTCAGTTTCGTCTCTATGGTTATTGCCTCTTCAAGTAGCCCTAAGCACAGACTGTGGAAAAGCACTTTCAATGAAAATTGTTGACAATATTCCAAAAAATTACGATTTTCCGAAATACCAGCAAATATTTTTTCACCCAATCTTGATGATACGTGGTGGTAATGACAAGTACACAAATCCAACATGGCTCACCAAATTTTGTTCTTCTAGGTATAAGCGTTCGTCTACAGTAGCAGTTTTTATATTTAGGTTTCACTCTCTTCTCTCCTATATAGATAGATAAAATTGGAAATCTAAATCCAACATGGTTTGTAGTAGCTCTTTGAAACTTGACAAAATAAAGGAGTTCTCACTTTTGTCTCTAATGTTTGTTTCCTCTTCAAGTAGCCCTAGGCACAGACTGTGGTAAAGCACTTTCATTGAGAGGGGTTGCCAAGCTTCTAAGAAATAACGAGTTTCTGAAATAACAGCAAATATTTTTTCACCCAATCTTGATGATTTTTGGTGGTAATGATCAGGACACAAGTACCACTTGGCTCACCAAATTTTGTTCTTCTAGGTTGAAGCGTTCGTCTACAGTAACAGTTTTTATATTTAGTTTTCCCTCTGTTCTCTCATATATAGATAGATGAATTTGGAACTCTAAATCCAACATAGTTTGTAGTAGCTTTTTGAAACTTGACCAAAAAAAGCCGTTCTCAGTTTTGTCTCTATGGTTTGTTTCCTCTTCAAGTAGCATAGGCGCAGACTGTGGAAAAGCACTTTCATTGAGAGGGGTTGCCAAGCTTCTAATAAATAACGATTTTTCGAAAAACCAGCAAATATATTTTCACCCAATCTTGATGATACTATGTGGTAATTATCAGTACACCAATCCCACTTATGTCACCAAATTTTGATCTTCTAGGTTGAAGCATTCCTCTACTGTAGCAGTTTTTACATTAGGTTTCCCACGGTTCTCTCCTATATAGATAGATGAATTTGGAACTCTAAATCCAACATGGTTTGTAGTAGCTTTTTGAAACTTGACAGAAAAACCCGTTCTCAGTTTTGTCTCTATGGTTTGTTTCCTCTTCAAGTAGCCCTAGGCACAGACTGTGGAAAAGCACTTTCATTGAGAGGGGTTGCCAAGCTTCTAAGAAATAACGAGTTCCGAAAAACCAGCAAATATATTTTCACCCAATCTTGATGATTCTTGGTGGTAATGATCGGTACACAAATCCCACTTGACTCACCAAATTTTGTTCTTCTAGGTTGAAGCGTTCGTTTACAGTAGCAGTTTTTATTTTTAGGTTTCACTTTGTTCTCTCCTGTATAGATAGATGAATCTGGAACTCTAAATCCAACATGGTTTGTAGTAGTTCTTTGAAAGATGACAAAATAAAGGAGTTCTCAGTTTTGTCTCCATGGTTTGTTTCCTCTTCAATTAGCCCTAGGCACAGACTGTGGAAAAGCACTTTCATTGAGAGGGGTTGCCAAACTTCTAAGAAATAACGAGTTTCTGAAAAACCAGCAAATATATTTTCACCCAATCTTGATGATTCTTGGTGGTAATGATCAGTACACCAATCCACATGGCTCACCAAATTTTGTTCTTCTAGGTTGAAGTGTTCGTCTA
Source organism: Callospermophilus lateralis (assembly GCF_048772815.1). NCBI lineage: Eukaryota > Metazoa > Chordata > Mammalia > Rodentia > Sciuridae > Callospermophilus > Callospermophilus lateralis. The sequence continues at coordinate 96,083 of NW_027513204.1, read as the reverse complement.
CAGTAGCAGTTTATATATTTAGGTTTCCCTCTGTGCTATCCTATACAAATAGATGAATTTGGAACTCTAAATACAACATGGTTTGTAGTAGCTCTTTGAAACTTGACAAAATAAAGGAGTTCTCAGTTTTGTCTCTATGATTTGTTTTCTCTTCAAGTAGCCCTAGGCACAGATGGTGGAAAAGCAATTTCATTGAAAGGGGTTGCCAAGCTTCCAAGAAAAAACAAGTTTCCGAAATACCAGCAAATATTTTTTCACCCAATCTTGATGAAACTTGGTGGTAATGATCAGTACACAAATCCCACTTGGCTCACCAAATTTTGTTCTTCTAGTTTGAATCGTTCGTTTACAGTAGCAGTTTTTCTTTTTGGGTTTCACTCTGTTCTCTCCTGTATAGATAGATTAATTTGGAACTCTAAATTCAACATGGTTTGTAGTAGCTCTTTGAAACTTGACAAAATAAAGGAGTTCTAGTTTTGTCTCTATGGTTTGTTTCTTCTTCAAGTAGCCCTAGGGACCGACTCTGGAAAAGCACTTTCATTGAGAGGGGTTCCCAGGCTTCTAAGAAATAACGAGTTTCCGAAATACCAGCAAATATTTTTTCACCCAACCTTGATGATGCATGGTGGTAATGATCAGTACACAAATCCCACTTGGCTCACGAAATTGTGTTCTTCTAGCTTGAAGCGTTCGTCTACAGTAGCAGTATTTATATGTAGGTTTCACTCTGTTCTCTATTATATAGATTGATGACTTTGTAACTATAAATCCAACATGGTTTGTAGTAGCTCTTTGAATCTTGACAAAATAAAGGAGTTCTCAGTTTTGTCTTTATGATTTGATTCCTCTTGAATTAGCCCTAAGAGGAGACTGTGGAAAAGCACTTTCATTGTATGGGGTTGCCAAACCTCCAGAAATTACGAGTTTCCGAAATACCAGCATATATTTTTTCAACCAATCTGGAGGATACTTGGTGGTAATGACAAGTACACAAATCCCACTTGGCTCACCAAATTTTGTTCTTCTAGGTTGAAGCGTTCGTCTACAGTAGCAGTTTATATATTTAGGTTTCCCTCTGTTAACTCTTATATAGATAGTTGAATTTTAACTCTAAATCCAACATGGTTTGCAGTAGCTCCTTGAAACTTGAAAAAATAAAGTAGATCTCAGTTTTGTCTCTATTGTTTGTTTCCTCTTCAAGTAGCCCTAGGCACAGACTGTGGAAAAGCACTTTCATTGAAAGGGGTTGCCAAGGTTCCAAGAAATTACGAGTATCCGAAATACCAGCAAGTATTTTTTCACCCAATCTTGATGATACGTGGTGGTAATGACAAGTACACAAATCCATCATGGCTCACCAAATTTTGTTCTTCTAGGTATAAGCGTTCGTCTACAGTAGCAGTTTTTATATTTAGGTTTCACTCTCTTCTCTCCTATATAGATAGATGAATTTGGAACTCTAAATCCAACATGGTTTGTAGTAGCTCTTTGAAACTTGACAAAATAAAAGAGTTCTCAGTTTTGTCTCTATGGTTTGTTTCTTCTTCAAGTAGCCCTAGGCACAGACTTTGGAAAAGCACTTTCATTGAGAGGGGTTGCCAAGCTTCTAAGAAATAACGAGTTTCCGAAATACCAGCAAATATTTTTTCACCAAATCTTGATGATACTTGGTGGTAATGATCATTACACAAATCCCACTTGGCTCACCAAATTTTGTTATTCTAGGTTGAAGCGTTCGTCTACAGTAGCAGTTTTTATGTTTAGGTTTCACTCTGTTCTCTCCTATATAGATGGATGAATTGGGAACTCTAAATTCAACATGGTTTGCAGTAGCTTTTGGAAACTTGACAAAATAAAGGAGTTCTCAGTTTTGTCTCTATGGTTTGTTTCCTCTTCAAGTAGCCCTAGGCACAGACTGTGGAAAATCACTTTCATTGAGAGGGGTTGCCAAGCTTCTAAGAAATAATGTGTTTCCGAAATAACAGCAAATATTTTTTTCACCCAATCTTGATGATACTATGTGGTAATGAACAGTACTCCAATTACACTTGGCTCACCAAATTTTGCTCTTCTAGGTGGAAGCGTTCGTCTACAGTAGCAGTTTATATATTTAGGTTTCCCTCTGTTCTTCCTATATAGATAGATGAATTTGGAACTCTATATCCAACATGGTTCGTAGTAGCTCTTTGAAACATGACAAAATAAAGGAGTTCTCAGTTTTGTCTTCATGGTTTGTGTCCTCTTCAATTAGCCCTAGGCACAGACTGTGGAAAAGCACTTTCATTGAGAGGGGTTGCCAAGCTTCTAAGAAATAACGAGTTTCTGAAATACCAGCAAATATTTTTTCACCCAATCTTGATGATGCGTGGTGGTTATGATCAGTACACAAATCCCACTTGGCTCACCAAATTTTGTTCTTCTAGTTTGAAGCGTTCGTTTACAGTAGCAGTTTTTCTTTTTAGGTTTCACTCTGTTCTCTCCTGTATAGATAGATGAATTTGGAACTCTAAATCCAACATGGTTTGTAGTACCTCTTTGAATCTTGACAAAATAAAGTAGTTTTCAGTTTTTTCTCTATGGTTTGTTTCCTCTTCAAGTAGCCCTAGGCATAGACTGTGGAAAAGCACTTTCATTGAAAGGGGTTGCCAAGCTTTCAAGAAATAGCGAGTTTTTGAAATACCAGCAAATATTTTTTCACCCAATCTTCTTGATACTTGGTGGTAATGATCGGAACAAAAATCCCACTTGACACACCAAATTTTTTTCTTCTAATTTGAAGCGTTCATTTACAGTAGCAATTTATATTTTTTGCTTTCCCTCTGTTCTCTCCTATATAGATAGATGAATTTGGAACTCTAAATCCAACTTGGTTTGTAGTAGCTCTTTGAAACTTGATAAAATAAAGGAGTTCTCAGTTTTGTCTCTATGATTTGTTTTCTCTTCAAGTAGCCCTTACCAGAGACTGTGGAAAAGCACTTTCATTGAAACGGGTTGCCAAGCTTCCAAGAAATTACGAGTTTCAGAAATACCAGCAAATATTTTTTCACCCAATCTTGATGATACTATGTGGTAATGAACAGTACACCAATCCCACTTGGCTCACCAAATTTTGCCTTCTAGGTTGATGCATTCGTCTACAGTAGCAGTTTTTATATTTAGGTTTCACTCCTTTCTCTTCTATATAGATAGATGTATTTGGAACTTAAATCCAACATGGTTTGTAGTAGCTCTTTGAGACTTGACAAAATAAAGGAGTTCTTAGTTTTGTCTCTATGGTTTGTTTCCTCTTCAAGTAGCCCTAGGCACAGACTTTGGAAAAGCACTTTCATTGAGAGGGGTTGCCAAGCTTCTAAGAAATAACGAGTTTCCGAAATACCAGCAAATATTTTTTCACCCAATCTTATGATACTTGGTGGTAATGATCAGTACACAAATCCCACTTGGCTCACCAAATTTTGTTCTTCTAGGTTGAAGCGTTCTTCTACAGTAGCAGTTTTTATATTTAGGTTTCCCTCTGTTTTCTCATATATAGATAGATGAATTTGGAACTCTACATCCAACATGGTTTGTAGTAGCTCTTCGATATGTGACAAAAAAAAGTAGTTATCAGTTTCGTCTCTATGGTTTCTTGCCTCTTCAAGTAGCCCTAAGCACAGACTGTGGAAAAGCACTTTCAATGAAAATTGTTGCCAAGATTCCAAAAAATTACGATTTTCCGAAATACCAGCAAATATTTTTTCACCCAATCTTGATGATACGTGGTGGTAATGACAAGTACACAAATCCAACATGGCTCACCAAATTTTGTTCTTCTAGGTATAAGCGTTCGTCTACAGTAGCAGTTTTTATATTTAGGTTTCACTCTCTTCTCTCCTATATAGATAGATAAAATTGGAAATCTAAATCCAACATGGTTTGTAGTAGCTCTTTGAAACTTGACAAAATAAAGGAGTTCTCACTTTTGTCTCTAAGGTTTGTTTCCTCTTCAAGTAGCCCTAGGCACAGACTGTGGTAAAGCACTTTCATTGAAAGGGGTTGCCAAGCTTCTAAAAAATAACGAGTTTCTGAAATAACAGCAAATATTTTTTCAGCCAATCTTGATGATTTTTGGTGGTAATGATCAGGACACAAGTACCACTTGGCTCACCAAATTTTGTTCTTCTAGGTTGAAGCGTTCGTCTACAGTAACAGTTTTTATATTTAGTTTTCCCTCTGTTCTCTCATATATAGATAGATGAATTTGGAACTCTAAATCCAACAGGGTTTGTAGTAGCTTTTTGAAACTTGACAGAAAAAGCCGTTCTCAGATTTGTCTCTATGGTTTGTTTCCTCTTCAAGTAGCCCTAGGCACAGACTGTGGAAAAGCACTTTCATTGAGAGGGGTTGCCAAGCTTCTAAGAAATAACGAGTTTCCGAAAAACCAGCAAATATATTTTCACCCAATCTTGATGATTCTTGGTGGTAATGATCGGTACACAAATCCCACTTGACTCACCAAATTTTGTTCTTCTAGTTTGAAGCGTTCGTTTACAGTAGCAGTTTTTATTTTTAGGTTTCACTTTGTTCTCTCCTATATAGATAGATGAATTTGGAACTCTAAATCCAACATGGTTTGTAGTAGTTATTTGAAACATGACAAAATAAAGGAGTTCTCAGTTTTGTCTCCATGGTTTGTTTCCTCTTTAATTAGCCCTAGGCACAGACTGTGGAAAAGCACTTTTATTAAGAGGGGTTGCCAAGCTTCTAAGAAATAACGAGTTTCCGAAATACCAGCAAATATTTTTTCACCCAATCTTGATGATGCGTGGTGGTTATGATCAGTACACAAGTACCACTTGGCTCACCAAATTTTGTTCTTCTAGGTTGAAGCGTTCGTTTACAGTAGCAGTTTTTCTTTTTTGGTTTCACTCTGTTCTCTCCTGTATAGATAGATTAATTTGGAACTCTAAATTCAGCATGGTTTGTAGTAGCTCTTTGAAACTTGACAAAATAAAGGAGTTCTAGTTTTGTCTCTATGGTTTGTTTACTCTTCAAGTAGCCCTAGGGACCGACTCTGGAAAAGCACTTTCATTGAGAGGGGTTCCCAGGCTTCTAAGAAATAACGAGTTTCCGAAATACCAGCAAATATTTTTTCACCCAACCTTGATGATGCATGGTGGTAATGATCAGTACACAAATCCCACTTGGCTCACGAAATTGTGTTCTTCTAGCTTGAAGCGTTCGTCTACAGTAGCAGTATTTATATGTAGGTTTCACTCTGTTCTCTATTATTTAGATTGATGACTTTGGAACTATAAATCCAACATGGTTTGTAGTAGCTCTTTGAAACTTGACAAAATAAAGGATTCTCAGTTTTGTCTTTATGATTTGTTTCCTTTGAATTAGCCCTAAGAGGAGACTGTGGAAAAGCACTTTCATTGTATGGGGTTGCCAAACTTCCAGAAATTACGAGTTTCCGAAATACCAGCATATATTTTTTCAACCAATCTGGAGGATACTTGGTGGTAATGACAAGTACACAAATCCCACTTGGCTCACCAAATTTTGTTCTTCTAGGTTGAAGCGTTCGTCTACAGTAGCAGTTTATATATTTAGGTGTCCCTCTGTTAACTCTTATATAGATAGTTGAATTTTAACTCTAAATCCAACATGGTTTGCAGTAGCTCCTTGAAACTTGAAAAAATAAAGTAGATCTCAGTTTTGTCTCTATTGTTTGTTTCCTCTTCAAGTAGCCCTAGGCACAGACTGTGGAAAGCACTTCATTGAAAGGGGTTGCCAAGGTCCAAGAAATTACGAGTATCCGAAATACCAGCAAGTATTTTTTCACCCAATCTTGATGATACTTGGTGGTAATGACAAGTACACAAAATCCATCATGGCTCACCAAATTTTGTTCTTCTAGGTATAAGCGTTCGTCTACAGTAGCAGTTTTTATATTTAGGTTTCACTCTCTTCTCTCCTATATAGATAGATGAATTTGGAACTCTAAATCCAACATGGTTTGTAGTAGCTCTTGGAATATTGACAAAATAAAAGAGTTCTCAGTTTGTCTCTAGGTTTGTTTCTTCTTCAAGTAGCCCTAGGCACAGACTTTGGAAAAGCACTTTCATTGAGAGGGGTTGCAAGCTTCTAAGAAATAACGAGTTTCCGAAATACCAGCAAATATTTTTTCACCAAATCTTGATGATACTTGGTGGTAATGATCAGTACACAAATCCACTTGGCTCACCAAATTTGTTATTCTAGGTTGAAGCGTTCGTCTACAGTAGCAGTTTTTATGTTTAGGTTTCACTCTGTTCTCTCCTATATAGATGGATGAATTGGGAACTCTAAATTCAACATGGTTTGCAGTAGCTTTGGAACTTGACAAAATAAAGGAGTTCTCAGTTTTGTCTCTATGGTTTGTTTCCTCTTCAAGTAGCCCTAGGCACAGACTGTGGAAAATCACTTTCATTGAGAGGGGTTGCCAAGCTTCTAAGAAGTAATGTGTTTCCGAAATAACAGCAAATATTTTTTCACCCAATCTTGATGATACTATGTGGTAATGAACAGTACTCCAATCACACTTGGCTCACCAAATTTTGCTCTTCTAGGTGGAAGCGTTCGTCTACAGTAGCAGTTTATATATTTAGGTTTCCCTCTGTTCTTCCTATATAGATAGATGAATTTGGAACTCTATATCCAACATGGTTTGTAGTAGCTCTTTGAAACATGACAAAATAAAGGAGTTCTCAGTTTTGTCTCCATGGTTTGTGTCCTCTTCAATTAGCCCTAGGGACCGACTCTGGAAAATCACTTTCATTGAGAGGGATTGCCAGGCTTCTAAGAAATAACGAGTTTCCAAAATACCAGCAAATATTTTTTCACCCAACCTTGATGAAGCATGGTGGTAATGATCAGTACACAAAATCCCACTTGGCTCACGAAATTGTGTTCCTTCAAGCTTGAAGCGTTCGTCTACAGTAGCAGTATTTATATGTAGGTTTCACTCTGTTCTCTATTATATAGATTGATGACTTTGGAACTCTAAATCCAACATGGTTTGCAGTAGCTCGTTGAAACTTGACAAAATAAAGTAGATCTCAGTTTTGTCTCTATTGTTTGTTTCCTCTTCAAGTAGCCCTAAGAGGAGACTGTGGAAAAGCACTTTCATTGAAAGGGCTTGCCAAGGTTCCAAGAAATTACGAGTATCCGAAATACCAGCAATATTTTTTCAACCAATTTGGATGATACGTGGTGGTAATGACAAGTACACAAATCCCAATTTGGCTCACCAAATTTTGTTCTTCTAGTTTGAAGCGTTCGTCTACAGAAGCAGTTTTTATATTAAGGTTTCCCTCTGTTAACTCTTAAATAGTTAGATGAATTTGGAACTCTAAATCCAACATGGTTTGTAGTAGGTCCTTGAAAATTGAGAAAATACAGTAGAATCTCAGTTTTGTCTCTATGGTTTGTTTCCCCTTCAAGTAGCCCTAGGCACAGACTGTGGAAAAGCACTTTCATTGAAAGGGTTGCCAAGGTTCCAAGAAATTACAAGTATCCAAAATACCAGCAAATATTTTTTCACCCAATTTGGATGATACGCGGTGTTAATGACAAGTACACAAGTCCCATTTGGCTCACCAAATTTTGTTCTTCTAGGTTAAAGCGTTCGTTTACAATAGCAGTTTTTATTTTTAGGTATCATTCTGTTCTCTCCTATATAGATAGATGAATTTGGAACTCTAAATCCAACATGGTTTGTAGTAGCTCTTTGAAACTTGACAAAATAAAAGAGTTCTCAGTTTTGTCTCTATGGTTTGTTTCTTCTTCAAGTAGCCCTAGGCACAGCCTTTGGAAAAGCACTTCCATTGATACGGGTTGCCAAGCTTCTAAGAAATAACGAGTTTCCGAAATACCAGCAAATATTTTTTCACCCAATCTTATGATACTTGGTGGTAATGATCAGTACACAAATCCCACTTGGCTCACCAAATTTTGTTCTTCTAGGTTGAAGCGTTCCTCTACATTAGCAGTTTTTATATTTAGGTTTCCCCTCTGTTTTCTCATATATAGATAGATGAATTTGGAACTCTACATCCAACATGGTTTGTAGTAGCTCTTCGATATGTGACAAAAAAAAGTAGTTCTCAGTTTCGTCTCTATGGTTTCTTGCCTCTTCAAGTAGCCCTAAGCACAGACTGTGGAAAAGCACTTTCATTGAAAGGGGTTGCCAAGGTTCCAAGAAATTACGAGTATCCGAAATACCAGCAAATATTTTTTCACCCAATCTTGATGATACGTGGTGGTAATGACAAGTACACAAATCCAACATGGCTCACCAAATTTTGTTCTTCTAGGTATAAGCGTTCGTCTACAGTAGCAGTTTTTATATTTAGGTTTCACTCTCTTCTCTCCTATATAGATAGATAAACTGGAAATCTAAATCCAACATGGTTTGTAGTAGCTCTTTGAAACTTGACAAAATAAAGGAGTTCTCACTTTTGTCTCTAAGGTTTGTTTCCTCTTCAAGTAGCCCTAGGCACAGACTGTGGTAAAGCACTTTCATTGAAAGGGGTTGCCAAGCTTCTAAAAAATAACGAGTTTCTGAAATAACAGCAAATATTTTTTCGCCCAATCTTGATGATTTTTGGTGGTAATGATCAGGACACAAGTACCACTTGGCTCACCAAATTTTGTTCTTTCTAGGTTGAAGCGTTCGTCTACAGTAACAGTTTTTATATTTAGTGTTCCCTCTGTTCTCTCATATATAAGATAGATGAATTTGGAACTCTAAATCCAACATGGTTTGTAGTAGCTTTTTGAAACTTGACAGAAAAAGCCGTTCTCAGTTTTGTCTCTATGGTTGTTTCCTCTTCAAGTAGCTCTAGGCACAGACTGTGGAAAAGCACTTTCATTGAGAGGGGTTGCCAAGCTTCTAAGAAATAACGAGTTTCCGAAAAACCAGCAAATATATTTTCACCCAATCTTGATGATTCTTGGTGGTAATGAACGGTACACAAATCCCACTTGACTCACCAAATTTTGTTCTTCTAGGTTGAAGCGTTCGTTTTACAGTAGCAGTTTTTATTTTTAGGTTTCA